>NC_090450.1:108628231-108931261 GCF_031143425.1 Pleurodeles waltl
TGAAGAGTTCTCCAAATGTTCGAATTTATCTTGTAGATTACGTTCACTTTCCCTTAAAAGTTTAATTTCCTCCTTATTCTTACTCAATTCTCCTTTGAGAGACTCCATTGACTCTTCGAGGGCTTGAGTTCTGAGGGCCAAAAGATCAAACTTATTTTCCAAGGACTCACAAGCTGATCTAATTTGTCCCTGGTTTGCTTCTGAAACTGCAAACCTGTTAGTTATATTTTCTGTGAGTGCCAGGAACATATTTTCCAATTTATCAGACTCAAATCGCTCAGCCAGCTCCTAATTACCCAGGGGTAGGGGAGGTCCCACCACCCCCATAGGCCCCCCAGGGCTAAGGCTGTGAACTAGATCTGAGTCTTCCATGACTACCATACTTCCCCCCTGGCTGTTGCAACCAAGCTCAAGCCGAGGTACCATCTCAAAACCAGGGGGGGTAACATCCTCCTTCTCCATACTCTCTACTCGTAAGGCTGGACCCCCCTGAACCATCTGCTCCGTCTGCTCCATCTGAGCACTAGAAATAAAGATTACCGATGGAAGAGCCTTAAAGTATGCCCTCACAGAGGGGGTCACTTTAACTTTACCAATGCTTGCTTTCTGTCTCGAAGTGGCATTCCTCAAATTATATCCAAGTTCCTCACCGGCAAGGCCTTTGATCTGTAATCTATCCTCCTCCTCCCCACCTTCTCCTTAACACCCAACTTAAGCCTTTTATTACTGCTTTATTGATAGAAGCGTCTTTCCTTTGGGCTCCTTCCGTACCCAGAGTGGAGCATCTTGCCGCTTTGGAGGAGGAATGATGCCTGGTTACATCCACAGACACTTTCTTGCCATAATCACCATCCAGTTTACAGGAGACTGCCAGCCCAGCAATCAGACGAGTGCTGGCTCTTCCCGTGTTCCCCCGGAGGAGAATGCGCCCTGTTGCCTGGCGGCTCTTTCGGAGCTCCAGCATGACACGTTTCCAAGCCGCAACTCCTGTCGAGCCGCCACCGTCCATCCTCTCGGGGCTGACACCACCGCACATGAGCCTATGCAAAGGGCTCCGTTGCTGCCCCTCTCCCGGAGAGAAAAAGAAACTGCGCTCTGCGTTACCGGGGCTTCACCGGGGAGCTCAGGTAAGGCGTTCAGCGTGCCACCTGACTGCCGCCCGCCATGTTCCCCGTTTATACCTCTATCATCAGCAGATTCTCTTGTTGAAGTGTTATCAACCAATCAGATCTCAGCATGGGATCATTAGGGGTCACAAATCCTTTGCGTCCCTAGATATACAAATGTGTATCCCATTAATTTCTCAAAAACTACTGAGCGGAATTACACAAAAACAGAATAAGCACTCTTTCTGGACCAGGACCTACCTTCCTGCCACATTTGGTGTACTTCTGTAGTTTTTGCGCTATCGCTATTCAAAATCTCTAAGGAAAGATGAATGGGGAAAACGTGTTTTGGGACCCCTTTTTTTCGCTGCCCCCCTGAATGGATCACCCCAAAACGTATAGATAGATAGATAGATAGATAGATAGATAGATAGACTGATAGATAGATACGTAGATACATACATATAGATAGATAGATAGATAGATAGATAGATAGATAGAGAGAGAGATAGATAGATAGATTTAAATACATAGATGCATACATAGATGCATACGTAGAGATAGATAGATCTTAAAAGCAAAGGTTACAGGGATGTCAAAGTTAGGTAATAGAATTAAAAACATAGACGTTCACTGGAACAGGAAAGGTGACAGCGGCATTACAGTTAGGAAATAGAATAAAAAACACTTAAAAATTAACTGAAAAAACAAAGGTTACAGGGACATTATATTTAGGCTCAAATTTAACACACACAAATCTATAGCAATTCACCAGTTATAGTTACTTGAGCTAACTATAGCGTATGACCTTCTTATGACCTCACATATTACATCACTCATGACATGGTCAGTAAGTATTTTATTGTTTTCTATAAATATGTCTTTATTTTAAAAAATATACTTTTTTGTGCTAGACAGCCATTTTTCTAACAGCAATTGAATAGCTTTTATACAGTGATCCCATTTAACATGTAATGTAGCATGGTGAATTAATGGCTACAATAGGAAGATATAGTCAATGTGTGCATTACTTAAGTCATGCAAAATGTTTCAAATAAAAAAAATATTTTGATTTGCTAATAATATACTGAACTGCCTTACTCATGATGCATTTCATCCCGCAGAACTAAGTTCCCATGATTACAATTTTATCAAATACAATATTTGGAATGACTTGTGTAGGTAAATCTACATTTTGAAAAGTGTGTGCATGTGGTTAAGTATATTTTGAGAAATTGTTATTTAATGGAGTTATATTTACCAACACCAACAGTACAAATGCTTTGTAAATTACATAATAGGAGGTGTTCATAGTTACTACTCTAATTCCAATCCACTGATCTTTGGAGAAAGTACCTAAATAGAGATATTCAAATGTACAAATCAAACTACAACATCCAAATGGAATAAGTGCTTGAAATGAGGGGACTTACTATTATTTCAAACTCCACCAATTATTGGTAGAAAAAGCACATACTGGAGGGATGGAAGGCAGGTTTAATATTTTAACATCAATTCAACAAGACTTAGGTAAAGTGCATATATAAAGAGGTTCATATTTACTATACAGACTCTAATAACACAACTCAGAGGTTTCAGCATTGGATTTTTTCCACTGATTAAAGAAGTAATATTATCAAAGAGATGACAAATGGAGATTAATTCAGAGTTCTATGTTTAGCTCATTGCATGAATCCCCGTAAATGTGCAGGACTTCCTCAAAGTAGCCATCTACGACACACTGCTCAACTGTGACATAATTTGCACACATTTAAGCCATTCTTATATAGCCAACAAGCAGTTGAGGATCATTCTTGATGCTAATAGTGTTCATACAGGAGGACACAACCTGTTGGAACTCCACCTTCAAAATACTTCAAGTCCAGTTTGAACAGTTAGAATCAATCTATTATTACTTACTACAAAGGAAAGGGAATGCAATTGCCAGCACACTGAATATGGACAGTGACAAGTGGGTTAATAGAATGCTTGCTAGAAATTATATTGTCATTTGAGATTTTGACATGGGAATTTAGCAAAGGAGGGTTGTTTCATGAGCCAAGCCGTTCCATGGACCATTTGTGTGCAGTAAGAGAATCATACAGCAATGTTAATGAAGAAAAGGATATTTTGGTCAACAGCTTATTCTTCCGGGTAAATACAAGTTTCAGGCTGCAAGATATTATATGAAGATTACATCTGTGAATCCATGATACAAAACTTGGCTATCAACTGATCTGAAGTGCTATTTCATCAATCTCTGCAGAGTGCTGTGGTGGCTGTGAGTGCAGAAGCATATCATAATGCAAAAGCAGCATCAGCAAGTTGTAAAACAATGACCATCAGAAAGTCACATCTGGTACTAAATCATCTACATCATATTTTCATCCAGATCTCTGATGGACTGATTTATAGCAAATCCAAGTCTTACGTTAGGAGCATAAGTAATGTGAAGGAAACTCAGAAACAGCAAATATCAACATCTTTGAGAGTAAGAAGGATGTTACAAGATTACCCGGATGACCAAACAGAATTCTACAATGGCCAAATGACTGACCTATTAGAAGGGATGACCAGTGGCCAGAACTCTTCAGGCTGGCAGTAAAATGTCCAGTTTGCCCTATAGACAGTTAATTTTTCAGTACAGCTACAGTAATTTTCTCAGTCAGAAAGTCCATTCTCTCTCTCAAAATCGTGGAGAGACTTACAATGATCAAAATTAATGAAAATGTAATCTCTGAACATTATAAAACTCCTTAACACACAACAGTAGATGGGTGTGATTTCTCCAACATCTTAAGTGTGGGGAGTGATTGTCTTCCAGAAACAAAGGGCATGAATATGAATTTGAACATGTAGAATGAACATATACCCACGCCAGTAGCACAATAGACATATTTGTGTAAAAGGGATTTTTTTTTTTTAATGTTTGATGAGCTAAGAAATGTAAATACGAATGAATTTGACCAGTGTGTAATGCACAGGCAGAACTTAGAGGAGGACACATTTTGACTTAGTGGTTGAATGGTGAAGTGACAAAGAAAGTAAACTAGTTGAAACTTAACTTCAACCATGAACTTTGCATGTGAGAAATGGTGTCTAAGTATTCAATCAATACCTCAATTTTCTGAAAGATCAGATGCCTTTTATGCCTTACACTTCATTCCCATGCTCATCTGTCGGTGAGATTCAAAGGACTGCAGTGCTTATATATGTTGCTTCCATGGGAAAAGAGACATAGAGATACCCCTCTTTGAACAAGTAACTTGCATTGCTTAATGTCAAATGATGTATGTAACAAATGAGAAATTCTTTGTTCTGGGAGTGTTGTCTGATTAGCCTTTCTTTAATTACATACCAGCTCATCTTGGTTCTTCTGAGACCTCTCAGGTTACCTTGACATTAAGACTTAATATGTTTACTTTTCTGTTCCAAGAGGTCTGTCTTTTTTTGAAGAAATGTAGTCTGCAAGACCTGTGAACAACATCTGAGATAAAGATCCTTGCCTATCTATATCTGTAAGATTAGACACAAAGACATGTGCTTCTATAGTCGGAAAGAGGTGATTTATCTAGATTAATTCATGTTTGGGACAGTGGCAAATCCCAAGAAAATGTTGTGGACATGAGGAGCATAATTGAGCATTTTAATGCTTCAGTGATCAATCATTAAAGGTACATGCAGCTAGCGGTCAGGTTGTCTATGATTGTTGCTAAATTGAACTTTAGTTACTGGTAATCAAGCTTATCTTCCTCTTTCTATGTGCCCATGCACCATGTTTATCTCGAGTCTCAGATATTTTATTTTATTTGTCATTCAACAGGTCTTTTCTTCTGCAAGGAATTTCCATTGCACTTCTGTTCTGCTGTTCAGGTCAGATGAACAATTGCAGACTGTAGTTGTGTCATTGGTACATATGGCCCTCTATACAGGATCACCCCCAAATTTGTTGTCTTCCTCGTGCTACTTTTTGCTGGATTTTTGCTTGTTGACCTGAGGACTTTGTGCACCTTACTAGGGCTAACCAGTGTTAAAGTGCTTGTACACTCTCCCTAAAATATGGTTTGATTGGTATACACCTGATTGGCCAATTGAAATGACATATAATTCCCTTGTAAATTTGTCATATACCCAGGGTCTGTAAATTAAATGCTACCAGTGTGCCTGCAGCACTTATCGTGCCACTCACTTAAGAAAGTAGCACTTTAAAACATGCCCAGGCCTACCATTGCAGCCTGAAGGCAGTGCCCCACTGCCATGTCGACTTGGCAATTACAACTCTGTGCCAAGCCTTAAACTTCACTTTAATTACATATAAGTCTCCTCTAAGGTAGGCCCTAGGTAGCCCATGTGGCTGGGTGCTGTGTAATTAAATGGTAGGATATGCATTTCTTATTTTTTCATATCTCGGTAGTGAAAAACTCCCAGGTTTGTTTTCTGACTACTGTAAGGCCTACCCCTTCCTTAGGATAACATTGAAGATTCATTATTAAAATCAATAAGTTGTCATTCCTAAACCAGGGGTGGTAGATATCTCATGTTTGGTATCTATGAACTAGTAATGATAACCCCTGTTTAATGGTAAAGCCGGAACTATCCTTACAAGTTTGAAAATGCCACTTTTTGAAAGTTGGCATTTTCCTGCCCTTAGCCCTCTGTGCTTGCAGCCTGCCTTAGGTCACATGACTGGGTGTAGCTGTCAGTTGATACTTTGTGAATTAACCCTAGACAGTCACACAATAGAGGGATTAACAGAGTCCAAATGGGCCATTTAACTGACTTGATTGGGGGCAAAGCTAAGCACAGCCCCACGTGCAACTGAGTAGTTTGAGCTCAGCAGCCACACAATAGGCTTCATACCCTATATTGTCAGTTCAACCAGCTAAAAGCCAGGGTAGGGTAGGCAGGAAACTCCTGGAACTTCAGAGAACCCTTCTGGAAACTGCCCCCATCTTCTAGGAGCAGCAGCCAGGAGCTCACTTGGAACTTTCAGAGGCTAGCCTTGCTGTAGAGCCCTTCATCACCAGCTTCACCCAGGACGTCAAATGTGACTCCAAGAGCTATATTAGCTGGTCTACTGTTCTGAGCCAAAGGGATATAACAGGTTCCCACCATCTTAAACCTGCACCTGGACCCAGCCTAAGTGAGTCTTGGACCCCCAAGAGGCCTCCATCCATTCCTTGACCCTTGGTTTTGGTGCTAAAGTTGCCCAGGTGACCATTTTCCAAAACAGAGCTATTTTGAATCTTAAACTTCAAAAGTTCGTAGCTCCAGTTCTACTTGTTGGATTTTGATGGTTTTGGAATCCAAAAGTGTATTACAATATTCCCCATCTTTAGAAATTGCTTTGGTATTTTTATTGTGTTGTGTTCTCACTGTGTTGCTGTTTGCATACTACATGAATACTTGACACATTGTCGCTAAGTTTACCCTGACTGCTTTTTGTGCAGGTTACACAGGGTTAAGCGCAGGTTAAATTTGTGACTTTTTGTGGTTCACTCCGCAGGGGATAATGGCTGTTGCGTGACCAGGGCTCAGATCCCGGTCACCCCACAGCCCAATTTGTCACAGTCATTTTGATATAGAATCAATTTTACCTGTAGAATGTCACAACGCCTACATTTATCTAAGGTTCTGGAGAAGGAGTATGTCAAACATATCTTTTCTAACCAATTAGTGTTGTAGTTAACTTCATGTGTAACAAAACAATAAAAAAAAATGCAACAAAAAAAATCCTACATTGAGTTGTAAAAATTAAGAAAAATGTAGAAACGAAAATAACTCAAAAGTGACTAAAATTCGACAAGGGGAATCATTGATTTTGCAAGCTTTAAGGTTAAAAGCACACAAAAAAGGAAAGCACCAATCAAAGTAAAAGTTTGCGGCAGACAGATGCCAAAAGACTGCCATGTTGGAGGTCACCCGACCGCCGTATTAAGAGTCTCCCAATGAAGTCCGCCAATAAACAGCCACAAATATGACACCACAAGGACACAGGTGGGTGGGCAAGAGGTGGTTCCACCACCAGCACTGCCAGCCCGTCAACTTATCAACCACCAGATTACGACCCACAAATCTGCATAGCAGTACTACCATGGCAGAAAACCACTGGCGGTGTGAACTGCCACACACTCAAACTCACCTCAGAGAGAATATAACAGCACATTGGCCAGTTCGAAAACCCACACCTGACACACATACACACAGCAGACACACCTACCCACTGCACTACAAAACACCTCCATAACAATGCACAATCCTTTGCTATCAAAATGACAATCACATACACTGAGAGCAGGCATGAATCAACACACTCCACCTTTACACTTTAGGCACACATTCACATCTCACTCAGCACACACCATACACCTGCAGGAACAAGACAATACGCACATAATGAATACACACAAACACCACAACCCACCATAAGAGACAACTAAACACCCCCATCCCACCAAGCACCCTACACTGCACCCTTGCACAAACAACACCCACCCCACCCACAACACAACCACCACCATGTCCTGCCAAAAGCACCCACGCTTCACAGACGATGAGTTGAAAGTCATGGTCGATGAAAGTGTCAGGGTAGAGCCACAACTGTTTGGAGCACAGGTCCTGCAAACCTCCATTGCCAGGAAAATTGAGTTATGGCAGAGAGTTGTCAACAGGGTCAACTAAGTAGGTAACCACCCACGCACAAGAGAGGACATTAGAAAGAGGTGGAACTACCTACGGGGGAAGGTGCATTCCATGACATCACAAAACCAGATTGCAGTGAAGAAGACTGGCAGTGGGCCCCCACCTCCTCCCCCAGAGTTCACATCGTGGGAGGAGAAAGTTTTGAACATCCTGCACCCAGAGGGTCTGACTGGATTACCTGGAGGACTGGATTCTGGTAAGTAACTACCACTCCCCTGGCACACATTCGTCCTGTCCAGTATGCTTCCATACCACCCAAACACTCCCCAAATCATGCAATCTCCCACTACACCTCCCACCTAATCACCTAATGCCCCTCTCCTACATACCACACCACCACCCAGCCCCAATGCCCACACAGTCCTTGGCAAGTGCATGATTAGTAGTGCCAATAACAATCACTACAACTCCCACAATGCACTATCCCATCTACAACAAAACTTGATATGTCCACCCCACAGCACATCTCTTGCATATATAACTATTGCACTAGCTACATCAGCTGGATGCTTTGACTGAGAAGCATTACATGGCAATGACAGCAATGCAATAGCACTACACAATGTCAAACGAGGCCAAACACCGCCACAGCACTGTCACCAAACCTAATGGCCACTTATCCAGATCTACAACCCGGAAATGGACTGAGCATGCGTTTGAAAGTAAGAAGTAATACCTCATGCACCAAATGCACAGACAGGACAAGTTACCATGTATACACATATTCCCTCCTCCCACTTGGACACTATGCTGCAATGTACAGACATCCCCACTCACATCTAGCAAGCCTGATTTACCACAACTGAACAGGGCACACCTGTCATGTGAACTATCACATATGACCTGAACCCACCTAGCTGATTGACACCAATCCTCAATGGAGCATGGGTCACATGTCACAATCCACTATCCACAAACCATGTTTGCAGTGCTGCATCTGTCATTGCCATTGCTGGGAATCAAGTCAAGCCACTGAATTCATCATACAAAGAGATAAACAATTACACGTTGTAAAAATTGGGTCTTTGTTTGGCAGTCAGGTTACCCCCTGTCCAAGCAAGGACCCTCACTCTAGTCAGGGTAAGTCACACACAATCCAAATTATCCTGTGCCCACCCTCTGGTAACTTGGCACTGAGTAGTCAGGCTTAACTTTGAAGGCAATGTGTAAAGTATTTGTGCAATAAATCATACACTAACACAATATAGCACCACAAAAATACACCACGCAATGTTTAGAAAAATATATAATATTTATCTGATAAGATGGAGGTCAAAGCTATTAGAATGCAATAAATATATGTTGAGATATCACTGAAAAGTGATTTAAAGTGTCTTAAGTCTCTTAAAAGCAAACAAAGTCTCTTTCAAGCACAAAGTCCCTGGTTCCCGTGAAAAATCTCTGCACAGAACCGCAGTGGAGGAGATGTGTGTGCGTCGATTTCTCGGGCAGTACACAGCGATGTATTGTTTAGTTTTCACGTAGGGACAGCTGTGCGTCAATTTCAGGCGCTCAGTCATGGATCCTCTCCCGGGTTGCGGGGTTTGCAGACGCCCCAGGGATGATGTGTGGATTTCCTGTGCTGGCAGGACAAAGTCACATGAGCTGTGTCGGTCCGGTGGGCGTTGCGTCAAATTTTCTACCACACGGCAGGCGCTGCGTTGATTCCTTTCTGGAAGTCGGGCTGCGTCGTTCCAGCTCGGCTGTGCATCGATCCAGTGGGCCGTGCGTCAAATTTCCAGTCGCTACACTGGCGCTGCGTGGATCTTCTTGTTGCAAAATCAGGCTGCGTCATTCCAGTTCGACATGCAGTGAAATTTTCAGAGAGGTGCAGGCTGTGCATTGTTTCTGGCAGGCTGTGCATCGAATTTCGCAGCACAAGGAGACCTTCTTGTAGAGATTAAGTCTTTTTGGTCCAGAGACTTCAGGGAAAAGGAGGCAAGCTCTATCCAAGCCCTTGGAGAGCACTTCTTCACCACAGCCAGAGAGCAGCATGGCAGCAGTGCAACAGCAAGGCAGCAGTCCTTCACAGAAAGCAGACAGGTGAGTCTTTTGGGCAGACAGGCAGTTCTTCTTGGCAGGATGCAGGTTTTGGATCAAGTTTCTTCTCCAGGAAGTGTCTGAGTTGGTAGGGGCAGAAGCCCTGTTTATATACCCAAATGTGCCTTTCAAGATGGGGAGACTTCAAAGGGTGGTTTAGAAGTGCACAAGGTCCCCTTTCAGTTCAATCCTGTCTGCCAAGGTCCCAGTAGGGGGTGTGGCAGTCCTTTGTGTGAGGGAAGGCTACTGTCCTTTGACATGCAAGTGTCAGGCTCTCTACCCTCCAACCCCAGGAATATCCATTCAAAATGCAGATGTATGCAAGTGAGGCTGAGTATATTGTGTTTGGGTTGTGTCTGAGTGAACGCACCAGGAGCTGTCAACTAAACCAAGCCAGACGTGGATTGTAAGGCACAGAAGGATTTAAGTGCAGAGAAATGCTCACTTTCTTAAAGTGGCATTTCTAAAATATTAATATTAAATCCAACATCACCAGTCAGCAGGATTTTGTATCACCATTCTGTCCATTCTAAATATGACCTTCCTTCTCCTTTCAGATCAGCAGCTAGTACTCAAACAATGTATGATGGCAGCGCCAATGTTAGCCTATGAAGGGAGCAGGCCTCACAGCAATGTAAAAACAAATTTAGAAGTTTTACACAAACAGGACATGTAAACTACACAGGTACATGTCCTGCCCTTTGTCTACACAGCACCCTGCCCATGGGTTACCAGGGCCTACCTTGGGGGTGTCTTATATATAGACAAAAGGGGAGTTTTAGGCTTGGCAAGTACTTTTAAATGCCAAGTCGAATTGGCAGTGAAACTGCATACACAGGCCTTGCAATGGCAAGGTTGCTGAGGTCCACTTAAGTAAGTGGCACAATCAGTGCTGCAGGCCCACTAGTAGCATTTAATCTACAGGGCCCTGGCACATATAGTGCACTCTACTAGGGTCTTATAAGTAAATTAAATAGTCCAATTGGGTATCATCCAAAGCTACCATGTTTAAAGGGAGAGAGCATTTGCACTTTAGCCCTGGTTAGCAGTGGTAAAGTGTGCAGAGTCATAAAACCAGCAGAAGCAGTATCTAAAAAGTGGAGGGAGGCAGGCAAAAAGTTAGGAGTGACCACCCTAAGGCTGTCAGGTCTATCACACATCCAATATGTAACTCTCTCTCACTCCATCCACAGGTAACCCTGACACTGCCACCATGGAGAGGATGTCAGAGACAGCCAGCCCTCCTCAGGGTGATGGCCCAGCGAGAACAATACCTCTGGATGTCTGGACATTGATGACTTACCTGGGCCATCTGGGGCCGCTGGTCAGTCCACCACTCCCTGCTTCACCCTGCCAACATCAACCCCCCCCCCATCCTCTGGCATCAGCAGCGCAGCCAACCCTTTTCCCCAAGGAGAGTTCAATCAATATTGTTCTCCACAGAACAGGGACCTGAGTCTACCCCTTCCACCCAAGACAATGAAGGTCCTGGTGACACTGGGAGTGGCCACACTGTGCCAGGGGCACAGGCACATGGGGTCAGGGAGCATGGGAGGGAACTTCTGGGCGAGAGGAAGAGGCACCCAAGGGAGTCAACTGACCAGCAAGCCATCTCCCAAGTCCTGGGATCATACCAACAATCCTAGGAAAAGATGGGCCAGATCATTACAATGTTAGGGGGGAACTAAACACTGCAGAGGGAATACCCCCAGGAGGTCATGCAGCAGTGGCAGGCCCACAATGCCACCATGACCTCCATTGCAGGGGTGCTCAGGGACCTCAACACCACCCTGTGTGCTTCTACCACCCACCAGCAGGCCCCATCCACTAGCCACATCACATCTGAGCATTCAACGTCTGCCACAGCTATTAGAATGGAGGCCCTGCCAGGGGAACCACAGGCTTATGGCACCCGAACCCTGTAGCTGATGAACCCCCCGCAAGCGTGGACGTCCATCCAGACATCCGGCTGGAAAAGATCCCAAACCCACTATCAGGAAGTGAACTTGTCCTGATTGTTTATCCTTGTGTGCCACTAAGACACCCTGTTGACAGTTCAATGACATTACTCCTTTTTCCCATGGTCCTTGGAGAGTGGATTGTGCCACCTACTCTGATGAATACAACTACCATTACCCCACTCATCACCTGTTTGTCACTGTATGCACCATTGATTGTATGTTCACATTACCCTTGTATGCCCAATAAACATACTGATCACAGCATATGTGTCTTTATTTGAACATTGACAAATGTTTTGTCAGCCAAATGTGATGTGGGTGTGGCCCCCTAAACCAACAGGCAGTGTAATAGACAGCAGAGGGAGCCATCCTCTGCAAGAGACACAGTACAACAATTATGTCCCAGGGCAGATGTTGGGTAGTCACTAGTCTAGGCACACACTAAAGTAAATTCACTCATCCAACCTGCAAAAGAGACCATGACACAAAGTTACATCAGGATAGAAGGCATGGAGCCACACAAAGCACATATGCAGTATATAGTTATCCAGCCCTGTGTAGATTGCCACCGAAGCAGGGCAAAACAGATGACATTTCTACATTCGAAGTCACAGGAAATACAAGACAATTCACTGTAACTGCCATCTGTCTTGTGCTAAACACTATTTTGCATACAGTTACAATGGCTAATGAGCATGAATGCCTCAAGCCATAGGTAGCAGAGGCATTGATTCACATTTTACAGCCAGTGGGTGGAATGACATGTGGACATGAGAATGCAGGACACATAGCTCAACACAGGTCTGTGCATAGGAGATGTGAATCTAGCTACCTGCAGTGACTACACATGTAAGATACGATACATTCAAACTCTCCACCTTACATTCAAACACTCACCTCCCCCAACACCCACATAAGGACAGAAAAACATTAAAACACCACTGAGACACTAATCAAGAAGACCATTGTCACCAATCAATGTGGATACATATCACCTGCTAATAATATCACTTGCTAATACACAGTCAGCATACCTGTATGTCACTGGAAGTACTGATTGATGAGCTCAGTCCCAGAGTCAGCTGCACCATTCTCATCTGCCTCTTCATCACTTTCCATGTCTGCATTGAAATGGAGTTCTCCTTCTGTGGCAGGGTACATCACTGGTGTCAACAGCCAGGAAAGGTTAGGATAGCCAGGTTAGGATATGTGTGCATCAAGGTATGACCTATTACAATACAGGTACAGCCACTGGGAAGATTGTGATGGCAGGTGCCATAACAGAGAGAGACACATCCAAATGTATACATACCAATGAGCCAAGACCTATCTGTGTATAGTCGTGCCATCATGTGTGGGACATAGCTATTCCCTAGAATGTAGGAATCATGCATAGATCCTGGAAACTTGGCTGTCACCTGTGCGATGTAAAGGTCTGCCAAACATACCACCTCAACATTGATTGAATGGTAGTTCTTCCTGTTCCTGTACACTTACTCATTGGCAACGGGAGGGACCAAGGCTATATAGGGGTGTGTCCCATATCCTAGAAGTCTGCATTCACATAGGCCAAATCTCCACTTTGGGGGAACCTAATGTAGCTGTTCAGGTGATTCAATAAGGCACACAGTACATCCTTCAACACAAGACTGAACATGGTCTGTGACAACCCTGCTGCAAAGTCCACTGTATTCTGAAAGGACCTAGTGGCAAGAAAGTGTAGCACTGACAAGACTTGTTCTGTGGGAGGAAGGGCATAGGGATTGTGTAAGACAGGCAATAGATCAGGCTCCAACTGGGCACCTATATCCATGATGGTCTGACAATTCAGACAATAGGTCCGAATGATATGCCCGTCCTCCGTGGTTGCAAGGTCAACTAGTGGTCGGTACACTGGTGCATGTCTCAATCTCCTCATGGCAGGGTATCTAGGATAGACAGTAGAACATGTACTAAGTGATTAGTTCTTCACACATATAAGCAGAACATGTTATCATCTCACACACCTAACACTGTAGACATGTGTCGCTCTGCTGACATATACCATTATGGGTTAGCTGAAGCATCACAGTGACATGCATGTCACATTTATTGGCTAAATTATGATGGGGCATGTTAGAAATGGCACAGAGTTACACATCAAAGATAACCCCTGCGCACCCCCTTGGTAGCTTGATACAAGCAGTCAGGCCTATCCCAGAGGCAATGTGTAAAGCGTTTGCACAACACACACAACACATATGAGGTACTATCCCCGCCACAAAGGAAACACAACACCAAGTTATATAATTATATTATTATACTCCAGCAGTTGTCAGAACGTTACACAATAGTTACTCTGCCGAACCAGCAGTAGTCACATATAACACACAGGTTACTTATTCTGCAACATAAGCAGTAGTCAGGAATCACATTACAAAATAAATGCACTTGTCATAAAAGTATTATGAATGCCTATACCCAGAGCATTATAAAACATATAGCAAGTCAAAAAACGCATCAGCATGTCATGGCCATAAGAGGAACATCAGCACATACATGTAGCACATTATAAAAGAACCAGATTAGCATTCCCAGCATGCCCAGAGAAGGAACATTAGAAATATGTATGATCAACCTTCAGGAGTGAATCCACTTCAAAAAGACCACAAAGTACCTGTCCTTCTATGGTGGTGGTACCCCCAGTGCCACGATGTACAAAAGGGGGCCCCTGGCGCTCCGTGTGCTCACTCTGCAGGGCCGCTCTGATGATTGGTAGAGGAGGGGGTGGCACACACCCTCTCCATTTCTATACTGGGGCCCCTCCTGGCCCCGACTGGCCTTCAAAAAAGGGGGGGAGGCAGAGCCACGAGTGGTACTAGAGGCCAAGCGGTGCAGGGGATTTCTGATGAGGCTTCCTCCCTGCCTGCACCCTCTTGTGGTAATTGGGGCCGCAATTGAGCGGGGAAGCCTCTGATGGGGCCTCCACACCTGCACGTCCGGTCCTGGACTCGCCCACACCCGACCTAGTGCACGAGTCTCCTGCAGCCCACCTGGGCCTCAGTGGTGATTGGTTCTGAGTGCCCCGGGGGCACTCCTCGGAGCGTGCCTTGACCTGGGGGCATCAAAAGGAGCATACTCTCTCCTCTCTTTGCCATATGGTGCCCCGGGGGCACAGGGAGCAGCGCGCTTCCACCGCACTGCCGGTTTTGATCCCAATAAGCCACCAGGGTCGTGACGGTGATTCGCTTTCCATGGCAATGCACTCACAAAGCACAGACCAGCACTCACAATGCACTATGGACCCGCAAAAGCACTTCCCAAGGTGCTAGGGTCCATCCAGTACAGCACAGTACGCTCCTCATGGGCTGTAAACAACAAGTTGCAGGGGGTCAGAGGCCATAGCACCCAGCCCATGGGCGACACATACAAATGGAGGACAGGGTGGCAGGGCCCAGCAGCAGGCCAACAAAAGGTGGATGCAGGCAGATGGCAGTCTCTCGTAGTGACCCAGCAGGTCACAGGTCAGCACAGCAGCAGTCCATGGCGGTTCCTAGTGAGTCCCTCCAGCATTCTGTGTCAAGGTAAAAGTAAGTTCAGTTCCAAAGAGTTCCCAAATTGTGGGGAAAACTCAACTTTACTTAACGGTCAGTTTTACAGTGTGTTCACAAAGAAAGGGGAGAGGAGGTTCCAACCAGTTACAACTGGTTCTGGGAGTGCCCACTCTCTCCTCCAGCACAGGCTCCAAACATCAGTTGGGGTAAATGACCCTTTTGTGTGAGGCCAATGTACATCGTTTACAAATCCATGTGTGCCCCGCCTCTCCCTTCTCTCAGCCCAGGAAGACTATTCAGTATGCTGATGCACCTCTGTGACACATCCACCCTCCCTGTGTACAGGCTGTCTGCAAAGTATGCACAAAACCCAACTGTCACTCTGCCCAGATGTGGATTGGAGTCAAGCTGAAAAACACCAGAGTCATAAGCACAGAGAAATGCTAACTTTCTAGAAGTGGCATTTCTGTAATAGTAATAAAAAATCCACTCACACCAGTAAGCAGCATTTCACACTACCATTACAACCATACCAAACATGCCTACACTACCCCTCATAAATCAGACAATACCCCCCTAGACATAAGGCAGGGCATTAACAATGCAATCCTATGAGAACACAGCACTCACAGCAGTGAAAAACCAAATAGGCTATTTGTCACTACAAGGACAGGCCACACAACCAGGCACATGTCCTGCCTTCTACGTACATATCACCCTGCCCATAGGGCTAGCTATGGCTTACCTCAGGGGTGACTTACATGTGGTAAAAGGGGGGTTCTGGGCCTGACAAGCAAATTTAGATGTCAGTTCCTTGTGGCAGAAATCTGCGCATGCAGGCCCTGCGATAGCAGGCCTGAGACAGGTTTGAAAGGCTACTTCAGTGGGTGGCGCAAGCAGTGCTGCAGGCCCACTAGTAGCATTTAATTTACAGGCCCTGGGTATAGGGATACCACTGTATAAGGGACTTACAGGTAAATTAAATATGCCAATTAGGTATAAGCCAATAATACCAACTTTAGAAGGGAGAGCACCTGCACTTTAGCACTGATCAGCAGTGATAAAGTGCTTAGAGTCCTAGAGCCAACAGCGAGAGGTCAGGAAAAAATAAGAGGAAGGAGGCAAAATGTCAGGGGATGAAGCTTGCAAAAGGGCCAGGTCTAACAGGACAACATAGGCCTACTCCGCAGAGTGCACATAAATGTGTGTGACACAGTTATTTAGGGACTGCATCGCATGATATGTGCATGAAATGGCATCCGTCTGGCCTGTTGCACAGGACAGTCGAAAGTGACTTAAGTTCACTGGTGTATGTCGACATGGCTGTAGGTGGTTGCAACTGCTGTGCAACTTCTAATTGGATAATATTGCTACCTATGGGGGATTGGGGCCAATGGTGATCACCTCCGGCAGTGATGGTCTTGTACGCGTAGACCGTGACTGTCAATTTCTGCCACGTTGCTCACTTGATTCCTGACACTCTTGCAAGCAAGGCCTCCACGAGCTGAGCTGCTGTGTCCTCCCTCTGGGAACCATTATGCCACATACTGCAGGTGATAGGGCTCCAGCCTTCACACCAGAAGAGCTGGTGAGGCTTCTGGACTGGATCCTACCCCTGTATGAACATGGGGTGCCAGAGGAACATGTGAGCCCAATGCCATAGTCATGTTTGATAGGGATGTGTGTGATAGAGTAAGGGGTAAGTGTACTGGGGAGGGAGTACATGCATGCATGGGGCATGGAGTTGAGGTGTGTGAGTCGAGAGGATGGGCATGTGTGGGCACTTGATAAGTCAGATGCGTATTGTCCACTGTTATTGGTGTGGGGCAAGTGTAACTGACTTTCTCTTTCTGTCTGTGCCATCCATGCAGGTGAATGTTCATCAGAAGAAAGGGATCTGGTGTTCCATCACCAAGCAAGTGCAGACCCTGGGGGTCCACAGCCGGCGGAGCACCCACTGCAGAAAGAGGTTGCAGCACCTGAGACACTGGGAATGGAGAACGCAGAGGCCCAGATGGGAATGCCCTCTCAATGAGGTTGGGGTGCCCGTTGGACCCTTACCCCCCTAAAGGCCTGCATTTTGGCTGTGGCCTGCCCGAAGGTAGATGGACATTTGAGGGCAGCACAGCAGCCATAAGGGGGTGAGTACTGACTGAATTCTGGCACTTGGCTGGACTTAATAGGGATAAAGTGCCTTACTTCAAGCAAAGTGACATTGTTGTGATGACATCATGTGTACCGTCTATTGGAAATCGGTATCATGCACCCTAACTGAGTATAGATAGTAGATGTGTTAGCATGCTTTACTGTCAGTGGATGTACATCTCCCATTACTAGACCTCTCCATGTCTGGAATGTGGAGATGGTCAAATTACATAGCCACATGTGTGAGACCGTGCTTCCCATACAATGGTTGTGAGTATAAGTATCACCATAAGCATTGAGTATGACCAGATCCATCCATCTCAGATGTGGCTCTGAGGTGTCAGTCCTCTCCCATCTGTGTAGGATATCTGTATATGCTACTTTGTGACTCTAGTTTTATCACAGGGACTGAATGTATCATGTACAGGTTATGTCATTCACTGAATGTGGGACTGCCATTACAGTTCCACCACACGTATGGCCTTCATGGGACTGGATCATTTATTTGATAGGTGTATTGTCATATTTAGGTGATCTGTAGACTGTAGGGTATGTGAATTTAGGCAAACTGGCATACTAGTACATGTGCAATTGATGAGGTCTGGTTGCAGACATTGTGCATTCATAGGTGCAATACTTGTGGGGATGTTACCGTTAAACCAATGGAATGGTACTAGAGGTGGTAAGTGCCTTGACAGGTCTCATACATGTCACTGTGATATGTATATGGGATGTATGACAATGGCCTAACAATTTATATGCTACATTGCAGAGTTACTGCCTAAATCATGTCCTAATAGTAAGTTTGGGGCACATCTGATGGGCTGGGATTTTTCTGCTTGTGTTGGGCAAGCTAAAGTGGCAGATTAAGAGAGGGTGGCCTATTACATGTCACATGGCTGTAGATGTGAATCTAAAATCGCATTTAGTCTCCCATGGCTGGCTCATGTAGTAGGGGGGAGTATAAGTGGTGTACGGGTAATGGTGTTGGTCCATGTGTGCCTAATGCATCATGACATTTACCGTCAGAGTTGTGTGTTGTTTGGCCTCTCTGACAGGTATTGTCATTTCTGGAATGATGTTTGAGGGTAGAGTTGTCATGTTGCGCAGTCTGACAGGTAGGACTGCATCTGTGGAGACATTGTAAGTGGACCATAATGTTATGCGTGTGTTTCTGGAGTACATCTGGTGTGACAGTGATTGAGTATGGATGTGACATATGTGATATATGGGACTTTGTTGATGCACTTAGCAGTATGATCAGTTTTGATATATGTATTTGGTGTCTGCTGATCTGGCTCTATGATTGGGTCAGACTCTTCAAATTGCTATACCACAGACTTTTATTATACACATCAGATGTCAACTGTTTGGGTGTCTGACTTGTAATGGCCAAATCAGTGTTTATTTCCAATTTAGCATCACTGTACAGAGTGTGTTGTCTGGCATGTAATGTGACAGGTAGGTGCTATGTGGTCTGGGATATGTTACAGAGGTCATAGTATGATCATTTGTTGTTACCGTAGTGGCCAGAAGTATTTTGTTCAGTCAGCTGGACATCCAGTGGGTGATAGGGGCTTGGAGAGGTATGTTGGGTATTCAGGCAAACAATTGATGCTGCATCCAGGGCATGCTGTGCCACCAGAAATGGCATTAGTAGTCAGCATGTGGATGACTCCAGTTGTGCTGCCCAACTTGGATATTGATGTATATGTTGAGGGTTCTAATACAGGGGTGGGTAGCATTGGCATATTGTGACATGGTAGTGAAATGTATATTGGCACCTGTGATGGCCTAGCCAGGATAAGTGTTTTCACAGATGTGCTTGTTAAACAGTGTGTAATAGAGCAGTATGTTAACCTATTTTTGCCCTATCTCTCCTTCTCTCTCTCCCTCCCTCTCTCTCTATTTGTGTGCATCAGCATTGTTAGGTGAAGCGGAAGGGGCGTACAGGTGATTGGGGAAGCACTTGCCCATGGGACCCAGGAAGCTAAAGCCAGCAAGAGTGAGGAACCCAATGAGATGGAGGCCGAGAGGAATGCCACGGGGGAGACCATATCTACCACCTCTTCTTCAGAATCCTTCTCCAGCGGACACTCCCTGGCGGTGGCAGACCCATCTGGGACCACACCAGCACCATCTTTGTCCACCCCCCCCTCCCTATAGGTTACCACCCAGTTGCCCATGTCCGCTCACCCAGGAGGGTGCGCATCTCTTTCACCACAGGCAACTCTGCCCCTGCTCCAGTAAGCCCTGCTGTCCTCAGTGAGGAGGCTATTGACCTCCTGAGGTCCATCTCTGTGGGTCAGTCTACCATCATGAATGCCATCCAGGGACTGGCAGCTCAAGTCAAACAGAGCAATGCGTTACTGGAGGGCATTCACGGTGCCCTAGCTGGCCTCCAGAGATCCTTTAGGCTCTGGCCTCCTCACTGACGGTATCCAGTGACCCTTTGTCTACCACCCCCTCCACCTATTTCTACCCAATCCCAAACCCCTCTCCCCAAATGCATCTAATTCACACATACACATAGGCATGCATCAACCTCAACAGACAAGGATACCACTGACAAGCACAAGCACCACAAGACCCACCACCGGCATGCACACAAACAACACCCACCTGCAGACACAACAACATCCACTACCAACACAGACTCAACCACCACCCCCTCATTTACAAACACAACACCTGGCACACCTGAAGCCGCTGCACCATCATTCACAGATCTAGCCACAGCACCTTTCTTACCCACATTCACCACAGTTTCAGACCCTCAGACATCCACCCCAGTCACCACATCCATACCCACCACAAGCACCGACACCCCCCACATGCAGCACATCGACCATATCTGCAGACACCACCCCAACAGACAGTCACCCATCCAGCATGGCATCTCCCTGCACCTCCTCCCCCTCCTCCCAAGACAACTAAACAACTGCACTCACTCACCCAACAGACACCCAGCACCCACCAGCATTCCACACAGACACTTGCACCCAAGACATCCAAACCAACACAACTTACAACTCCCTCTTTCTTCACTCCCAAACCCTTTTGCGATGACCGATTCTGTGTGTCAAAAAAACATGTCCTCACTGAGGTTTCCTTGTTCCCTACTCATCTTCCATCCCATCATACCCCAAGCATTCTTACTCCCTCCCCAAGTCTAGCCCTTTCATCTCAAAGTCCTACCCTGCCCCGCTATTGCCCTTGTCCCTCCCCCAGCCAAGAATTCTACCCCTCCCAAGCCCAACCCCTCCTCCACCCCCACCCATAATCCCTGAGGTGCCTGCCTGCCTGCCCCCTTGACACCCCTACCATGTGGAGGTATTTTTGCAGTCAAGTAGGGGCACTGTAAGATGCCATTTGTGCCTTTACACTTTGGACTGGCAATTGACCTTTTATTTGTGCATAGTTTTAATTTTATATGTTCTAATTTTAAAACACATCTGGACCAACATGTTGTTAGATTGGATGTTGACATACTTTTCCTGCCTTTCCTTCTACATGGCAGTTTGTTGTTTGTGGGCTTTGGTTTGTGCGTGTGTGACGTGTGTGTTGGATATGCCAGCTGTTGTGCCAGGGATGCATGTGTGGGTGTGGCCCTGCCATTTGTCCTGCTATCATTGCTGTGTAAAGTGTGTAAGATATGATTGAGTTTGTTAAGAGCATGTATGTAGCTAAATTGTGTATTTCTTGTGTAGAGATGTGTAATGGTGGTGTTGTATGGCCTTTTGTGGTTGTTTTGTGTGTGTCCCTATGTGTGGTGATGGCTATGTCATATGCATTGTGTGTGGTGTTAGCCTGATGTGACGTATGCTCCATTGTATTGCAGTGTGATTGTGTTTTTTGGTTGCCTGATGTTGTTACATGTTGTTGTTTGTGTTGTTGTCATGTGAAGGTGTGCTATGACATTGCTTCACAAAGCGAAATTGTGTGTATCAGTGCTGCTGTGGATGGTTGTGTTAGACTGTGCTGGTGTTGTGTGTGCGGGTTGGTGCATGTATGGCACGTGTGTGTTTGCCATAGTGTGGGTAATATGGGTGTGCATGTGTGTAGTATGGGTGTGCATGTGTGTATATGTTGGTGTGTGTATGTGCGTATACGTGTGTGGTTATATGTGCGTGTCACCGTTGCAGATGTGTATGTTGTGTTTGCGTGTGTAGTATGGGTTTCCCTCTAGTATGAGGTAGGTGTGTGTACAAATGGTTGCTGTCTTCATCGCTGTCACTGGTTCTGGAGTTGTTGTGCGAGCAAAAGCAGTGGGAGGACTTCCAGTTCAGGGTCCATGGCATCTCCAGTCAGCTATGTGTACCCGAAGGTAAACATCCTTTATGCCGAATTTTTTATAACGAAGTCCTGGTTAACGAAAGCGGAACAACGCTTTCTTTAACCACGACTTCGCTATTTTGTGCCTTAACCACGCATGTCCTGAACAACGAACATGCATGGTTAAGGTACAAACAAGGGAGTCGGCTGAGGAGGACGACGCAGATGACAAGGTGACGACTCAGGTAAGTGGGGGGTTTTAGGTTTTGGGGAGGGGGTCAGGGGGTTTTAAGTTTTGGGGTGGGGTTGGGGGTTGGGGTGTTTTTGGTTTTGGGGAGGGGGTGGGGGGTCGGGGTTTTAGGTTTTGGTGGGGCGTTTTTGGTTTTGGGGAGGGGTTGGGGTGTCGGGGGTTTTAGGTTTTAGGGTGGGGTTGGGGGGGTGGGGCGTTTTTGGTTTTGCCGAGTGGGTGGGGGGTCAGAGGGTTTTAGGTTTTAGGGTGGGGTGGGGCGTTTTTGGTTTTGGGGAGTGGGTGGGGGGGTCAGGGGGTTTTAGGTTTTGGGGTGGGGTTGGGGGGGTGGGGCGTTTTTGGTTTTAGGGAGTGGGTGGGTGGTCAGGGGGTTTTAGGTTTTAGGGTGGGGTTGGGGGGGTGGGGCGTTTTTGGTTTTGGGGAGTGGGTGGGGGGTCAGAGGGTTTTAGGTTTTGGGGTGGGGTTGGGGGGGTGGGGTGACGGATGTAGGGTGAATGGTGCCTATTGCTAATGGTTTTATCAGGAATGCCTTTACAACGAAATATCGTTGTTAAGGCATTCGTGGTAAAATCATTAGTAGTAAAGACGAGGTCGGTGTTCCGACCTCGTTGTTAAGGTTAGTAGTAGTTTAAAATTCTGTGTTCCGTCATATAACCGTACCCGAACGTCAGTGTTTCCATTTATAGATTTGGTTTCTGCCAGAGATTTCATGGTGGTGCAACTGTGGTGGCCTGAATGTGCCTACCGCCATCCATGGCGGCATGTCCACAATTGCAGTACGAGCGGTTGTTTTTACTGTGCTCTGTTGGCATGACAGCCATGGTCATTATTTGGCGGTCTTCACTGTCAGCCCGTAGGTGGTACGACCGCCGCCACATGGCGGTCCTTAGATCACGAAACTCGTAATGACCCCCTTAGTCTCTGAAATGGAAGTCAAAAAATTTCAGTGGGGCAGGTGAGCAGGCATTGGACAAAGTGGGCTCCACAACATCAGATAACTCTTGGATGCGGTCCCTGAGACTGATTTTTGTGACGCCTTTGCCTGGTGAAGATTCCTAACTTGGAACTTAATCTTCCAGTGGGACAAGCCTGAAGACTGTAGCTGAAGAAAACTCCATTAGGCTGGAAATCTTCTCTGCAAGTTTCTGCTGAATCAGATTTGCTACTGCGAAAAAGCTCCTGGTGGGGGTAGGTAGGTACAGTTTTTCCTGAGGTTCAAGGAGCCAAAAAGGTTCTATGGCTCAGGTTTCAGAAGGTGATAGGAAAAGTACATGTTAGCACCGTCAACCAAGAGTCCAGGACCTTGGGGACAGCACTTGTGGAATAAGACTCACTCCAGCAGAGGCCTCAGCAGGTTCCAGGGCAAGTCCAGTTGGTACTGGTCAGCCCTGATTGTTGCAGCAAAAGGCTTCTTGTAGTTTGTTATGTCCTTGTAGATTGAACAAGAAGTCAGCTTTATGACTCTTCTTTGTCCTGGGTACGGGGGGTCAGGTCCACTCTTCTGGTTCTTCTCAGGTCACAGACAGCAGGTCCCGTCCTCATCTGTTCTTCTACAGATCCAGAAAGTGTTTTGAGGAGGTAATTGGGGGGCCACTTTTATGCCTGGTACCACTCTGTGGGTGGTGGAAACTCCTGGCCACTAGCCAATCAATAGGGCAAATGTTAAATTCCCAGGGTAATTCTTACATATCTTTGGAGGATTTTCTGTTTGCACTATGGCAAACAATTCCATAGCCTCCTCTCTAAATAAAACCAAGATGGCAGAACTGTTCTTCCCTGGTGTACAGCTCCTCTGCTTGCCCCAGCAGGTGGAAGGGAAATGAGCAGCTCCTCTTCTGTGATCACTGTAAACCAGTGACAGCTCCTCTCCTACTGGATTGCTGCATGCTGGACTGAGGTACCACTGAAGATCCCTGCCCAGATGTTAGCTATCATTTGTTTGTGATAGTGTTGACCTCTCTGAGTGAATCAAGTTTCTGGGAACATCACAAATGTTCATATTGTAAGAGGAAAAGAAACACCTCCAACACCTAAGCCTTTGCTCTGCCCTTGAAGCAGTTTTTGCACCTCACCAAGGGAGCTATTCAGTTACAAGGTCATGAAAATGTGGCTCCAGAGGCTTTAAGCTGGTAAAAAGTATCTTCTGAAAATACCTTTTCCAAAATATTTATTACACATCCAAATTCACCAGCATATTTCAAAAGGTGCAAAATGAAAATAGGAATACACATCTTTCCTAGTTAGAGATAACAGACTTTTTCATTGAAAGGGCATGAAAGGAAATGTGTAACTGTTAAACCTCACAGCCTTAGGTTGGGCTTCCCCCTAATGTTTTGGCTACTTGCAGCCAATTTTGCTGAATGTGTTTCTGTTGGCCTTAGGACTCAGTGTACTTTACCAATGCTAGCCAGTGTAAAGTGCTTGAGCTCTCTCTCCAAAATACAGTTTGATTGATATATACCTAATAGGCATATTTAACTTACTTATAAGTTACTTGTAAAGTGCACTACATGTGCCCAGGGCCTGTAAATTAAGTACTACTAATGGGCTTGCAGCACTGCTTGTGCCACCCACTTAATTAGCACTTTAAAACTAGGCGTCAGTGGGACTCATGGAGTTTTACTCCATGGAATTCCACAGAGTTACATAAAATCTCTGTGAGATTCTGTGGAGTTCCGCCCACCCAAAAGGTGGTTCACTGAAAGACAAAGTGCTTGCCACCATATCCGATAGTTTAATACTTTCTCTTGCACAAGGCTGCCTTCCATTGCAATGTTATTCTAGTACTGTGTCTTATGTAGGCACTGCCCACAGAAGGACTGATTTGACAGTCACTTCAACTCTTCATTTAAAAAATATATTTTATACAATTTCAAGGTGGTGTTTTGAACCACTTTTGTGCCCTCTGTATTGTCAGTTTGGCACAAAGGGCATATGTTGTATTTCCCCTGTGGCACTTCATGGCTTCACCCCTTTGCAAAGCATGCATTGCTCCACTTTGTAACCCTTTGTGCTACATTATGCCTGCACCAGGCATAATATATGCCAAGGGGGCGTTCTCTTGTTAGGGGGGCTGAATAAATGGGGCAAGGAAGTCTAACAGATTTCCTTGCATCATTTTTTTGGCAATTTTAATGCTTGCTCAGAGCAGGCGTCAAAAGGGGGCATGCCATTGATTACAATGGGCCCCTATGTACGCTGCAGGAGTAGCGCCAAAATCTTGGTGCTACTTGTGCAGAGCACATCAATGGCGTGACAAAAATGACGCTATTGCCCCCTACCCTGCACCATGAGGCACCGTATTTTAAATATGGCGCACACATGATAGCGGTAGGGGGGCGCTAAAGGGGGCAAGAATAGTGGTGTCTGTGCAGTGCTACTTTTCTTAAATTTGCAAGTTCTTTGAATGAGAAAACTCATCTTTTTGGAAATCAAACATTATCTTTGTTCTCAATGTTTCTATAGTCGTAGCACTGTGGACACATTTACAGATTGGGCACTCTGAATTTTAATTGCCTCAGAACTGAAAACCTGCAAGTCAGTATTTCTTGACAAGTTGTTCTAACAAATACAATAGAAAACATTAGAGCTCATTATATGTATTTGAGCTTGAACTGAAACTGTATGTTAACCGATTCTTGGGAGTGCCAGAAAACTCCAAGTTTTACCTGTGTTTGTGATGAAACCTGTAAGTGTATACTATTGTAAATAACTACTTAAGACACTATGGTCCTGATTTAGGAAAAATGATGCAAAAACTGCGCTAGCGCAGTTGTGCGTCAAAAAGATTACCGCCAGCTAACGCCATTTCTTAACGCCATCTATGTGCCATATTTGAAAAATGACGCACCATGGCGCGAAGGAAAGGTTAGCGTAAAAAAATGACGCTAACCTTTGCAACAAGCCGGGAAGAAAAATTACGCTAATGCTGCAAAAGTGGCATTAGAACATTTTGCAGCATGTTTTTTATGCAAATCATGTTAGCACCATATTTAGCAGCAAGAACAGCAAGAAAAAAAATAGGGAGTCAAAATTGAGAATGCAGGCCAGGGGAGACCCCAGAGATAACCCAATGAGCCCTGTACGAGGTGGGAGGGACCAGCAAATTTCCAGGAGAAGGAGAAAAGAAAGCAGAAGTGTCACTTTAGTGAGGAGGAGAATTAAATTTTGGTCAGAGAGGTGACGGAGCACCAACACCAGCTCTTTGTCACCTACAAATTGCCAATAGGTAGGAGAGAGGGTATATGGTAGGCAATGGTAGATAGTCAACGGTGTGGCAGAGCTGAAGAAGACTATCACTGATTGCAAGCGCAGAACTAAAGAGAAACTGAAAGGAAGCACTGCAGACTGGAGGTGGAAGTCCCTCACCCCAGGAGGACCTGGATGAGCTGGAGGAGATGGTGGCAGCCATCATCCTGGAGGAGCTGGTCACTGGAATTGCAGGACAGGAAGGCACAGACTACCAACACCTCCCACAAATGCACTGTAAGTTGCAGTGGGGGACTATCTGGAAATTTACAAATGGCAGAAGGGGAAGGCATGTAGGACACGCTGAATGCATGCAATAGGCTTGTATCAGGACACATAGGGCCAGATTCAAAAGGCCTTATCGCCTCCAAGCCTCACTTTTAGTGAGGCTCTGGTAGTGCTATGCACTGCGCCATATTCTCAACGTGGCATTAAGCCACTTTTTGGGCCAGATGTTAGTACTTTCTGAATTGCGACTCGCAACTTGCGAGTCAGAGAGACTTGCAATTTGCGAGTCGCAATTCAGAATGTAGGATGGTGTCCCTGACACCATCTGCGACTCGCAAGGGAGTCGCAAAGGCCCACCTCATTAACATTAATGAGGTGGGTCGCAATTTGCGACCCCCTTAAGACTAGCAGCACTCACAGGGATGGTGGCCTGCTGGAGACAGCAGACCACCATGTCTCTGACTGCTTTTAAATAAAGCAGTTTTGTTTTTTTGTAATGCAGCCCGTTTTAAAGGAAAACGAGATGCATCACAAAACTAAAAAAATGAAACTTTTTTGTTTCGTTTTTTCAGAGCAGGCAGTGGTCCATAGGACCACTGCCTGCTCTGATTTTTTTTTTTCAATGCCATTCACAAAGGGGAAGGGGTCCCATGGGGACCCCTTCCCTTTTGCGAATGGCTAGCACCCATTTGAAATGGGTGCTAACTGCGATTGTTTTGCGACCGCGTTCGCGGTCACAAAACAATACAGCATCGTGCTGCGACTCGCAATTAGGAAGGGGAACACCCCTTCCTAATTGCGACTTGCAGTCCCGTTTTGCGAATCGGTAACCAGGTTACTGACTCGCAAAACGGGGATTGGGCATCGCGATGTGCTTTTTGCACGTCGCAAAAAGCAATATTCACTGTTTGCGACTTGCAAAAAGTTTTGACCATCTGGCCCTTTGTGGCTTAACACCACCTTGTAAATATGGGCCCCTCATAGGCAGTACTTTGCCTGGAAGGTGTGTGCAATCAGTGTTGCTGTGGCCGTGCCACAACAGCACCCATTGCATATAGTTGTTGACCCAGATTTAAGACTTTATGTAAACCTGAGGCTGCGACTAAATCCAGCATCACACCAGGGGTGGTGTTAGAATGGTGTAACAAGGAGAAATGCTTTCTTTCCTACTCGTGTTATTGCTCTTCCTGCATAATTAGAAAGTGCAAATGCCCAGAGAAGATTGTATTTTCTCCAGGAAGGTGTGCCTTCCTACCCTAAAAACGATCACCCTGCAGCACAGCCATCCTTGCTCCATGGTGCAAGGTTGTGTGCATTGGCACTCAGCAGCAAATATTGCGCTGATGCAGGCGCCAAAACAGGGATGCATCATATACGCTTTAAAATGGTTCATCCAATCACATTGAAAAATACTGAGTGTGACACTGCCAAATGTGGCGCAACGTTGCACTCCGTCATTTTCCCTGAAACCTGGGCAATAATGGCCCAACACTTCAGATGCGCCCACACCTTCCCCCTATGTGCACCAAACATTTCTGAGCCAACCCAGCAATCATTTCACTGTTGCCTCTGATTCACCTGCCCATGTGTAACACTCAATGTGCACATGTCCCACGCTAAGTGCACATGGTGGCCCAAAAACAGCTCTCACACACCTCCATGTACCATTTGGGATTGGGCAAAAAAGTGACCATAGACAACATATGGGGCATGTCTGTGACCATCATTTGTGTGCCTGTTTTGTGGAAATGGTTGGTGTTGTGCACAAAGGGACATCTTCATGCTTAAGAACAGCCACAAGTGGCATCAATGTCGCACTACAAGCCCAATGTTCTAAGTCTGTAATGCAACATAAGCATTGTACAAATTGATGCCAATGTGGATCCATGCTGCCCATTCTCCTTGTGCCACATGAACAAAGTCACACAATGCATTCATTGATCCACTTTGTGCATTCTTACACCATTATATGCCTTTGGCAGTTATGCTGTATGCAAGGAAATATCTCTTCCTTCGGGAGGGAAGACCTAATGGGGCTGACAATCCATAAAGGTTGCACTGTGTCACCTAATTACCTCACGTGTGAAGCCTGCTAAAGGCAGATGACAAAGTGACACAAGCAATGTAAGCAATGGACCGCTCTCTGCTTTGCTGCACTAGTGCCATCATTCATGGTGCCAATGTAGTAAAGCACCAAAATAGTGACATAACTCATTAGACTAATGTGTGGGAATGTCCACCATGGTGAACAGGAATGTAAATGACTTGCTCCCATGGTGTCAGTGGCTGGGGAAAAGGGCATGCAAGGAAAATAGTGGTTTGGGATCAATGGACAAAATACCTTGAAAGGTTGTCCTATGTGTGATGCTCAATGCAACACATAATAAACAACCTTTAGAATTACACAATCGTCACCCACCCACTTGTCACTCCCACACCACTCTGAGTTCTTGGACTACACTAAACCTAATCCAGATGTGCTGACCTTTTCAAAGGCATCAGAAGCTGGGTGGGCCACATGTGTTGCAGGGGAAGATCGCAAATGTACACATGGACAGCTTATTACATGCAGTGTCAGGTATGAGAGGGGCACATGAAAATTACACCAGGATAACTAATGCAAGGTACTTCACCTTGGCATGTTAAGGATGACCTACCACTATCTACCACTCAAGTATAAGTAAGAAATGTTAGATGCTTGGGCACAGCACTATGATGTCTGTGTCTAGATATACCGGCACATATATATCCATTGATGAAGAAACATGCTGTGCAACAGCTCTGCTTGCTCCACTGTGCAGCATCAATTCAAATGTCCATGGATGTGTGCTTCTCACAGATAGTCAATGCATTCCTCTACTAACCTTGGTAATTCCCAAATATATATATGAGAGACCTTACCCACATTGCCACACAACCTGCATGGTGTAGAGGTGTCCCTCATGCCTGTCCTAATGCACATCTGCAGGAAGGAACACACCCTGCCAAATCTACTAACAGTAATGTTGTCTGCGACTCACAACGTTTGACAATGATTGCAACACACACTGAAAGTAGTCCACAATAGGATTACTACAACATCTGTTCTCAGTACCACAGCTACAATGTCATCCTTGATGTGGTTTCCCAATATGATGCATCCACACATCAATAAACCTCAAAATGTTTCAGGTCCGCCTTGCACAACACATGTGTTCACAGAATGATGGAAGTGGGTGGCCTTTCCACATTCACCCTCCTAGCAACTTAGGCTCAGATTCATGAAAAAGTGGTGCAGCACACTGCACAAAAAAGCAGTGCTGTGCACCAGTTTTGTAATGCAGGGATGTGTCTTATTTGTAGGACTACGGCTCCCCCCTGCGGTTACCCCTGTGCTGGCGATGAAGTAAGCTGCATGCGTCAACGCAGACATCCATGCACAATAGTGCAAGAGTGTCTGCTATGAGGAGGCTGATTGTTTATGTCAAGGAAGGGGCACCTTCCTGTACATGAACAAACATCCATGGCATTGTGCCTCTCCTATGTGTGTTGCAGAATGCTGCACACATGGAAAAAGAAAACAACAAGGCTGAATAAAAGCATAGCTCCTCATTTTGCCATATTAAAGCCAACCCTGGATAGGCATTAGTAATTGCCGCTGTCACCCTTTTTGGATTTCTTGTAAATCTGAGGCAGCAGGATAAGTAATGGAGGTTGTTGTGGAATGGCCACTGCAAAACCCATTGCATGCCCTTCTGATGCAGAAAACTGTGTTGGAGTGGCCCATTTTTACAAGGACACGTAATGCCACAAACAGTGGCAATACACCTTCTTGAAAAAATTATCACTGAAAAGCACTACCGGAGCATTGCTAAAGTGAAGCTCTGGTGGTGATAGGGCCTTGTAAATCTGGCCCTTAGAGTCATGTATTCAGCATCCTGCACCACACAACATAACAATGAACCATCTTGCGTATATGTGTGCAAACAGGAAGGTCTACTTTCCACCAAAACAACACTCAGTCCAGCAATCCAGCCATCCTTGCAGCTATGCACCAAGGAAACCTGAGATGTATGGATGAGTGTTGTCTTGCAGGAAGAGAGAGCATCCTATTAGCTCACATACAACCAAAGTGGCTGAATCTCACAATGGGTTTTGCAGGATTGTGGACACATCACTCAAAGTGCCTAGGAGAATGCATGTGGACAGCTCACTCCCTACTGTCATTCCAACAACACACGTAGGGTGGCAGATTAGTCACTTAATAACTCAAATATCTGTAAGAACAAATTCCAAGTATATCTGAACATTTCCACTTGTGGATTGAGCACATATCTGGAACAGCGTCCATGTCTTGCAATGTTTACACAGTCAAGTCAATGAAAGGGTACATATGTCGAAGACCATGGTTAAAGTATCAAGGTGGGTGTAACACACTGGGAACTGTTGACTGGCAGACTGTGCAAATGTCGAATACACACAAATGAAGTTCAGGTGGCACAGTGTGCCATTAGGGGTCCAAAATGTATGCCTTCATTTGAGGGGTCTGTAACATGTCTCTGAGCCACAAGTAGCAAGTAAATGATGAGCCATGTCAAGAGCCACTACAGTCAAAGACTGACCTTTCACAATCCCATTGCAGAGGATGATGCCTTACCTCCTGCGGACCTGCCTTCCCTAGATTTTACAGATGATATGGATGATCCACTGCCGGCCATCAATGGAGAGACTCTCCAAGATGTCATGGGCTCCATACAGACATCACCTCCAGTTGCAGGGAGGACACACAGCATTGCAGGGTCTCTACATGAGCCACCCAACTTCCAGCACACAGCACCAACCACAGCCCTGAACTCTGAGGACACCAGACATCACCTTTCAGAGGGCAGTGGTAGGAGTCCGACAGGAGCTGGCACATTAGGTGGAGACCATGGCAGGCAGCCTAGAAGGAGTGCAGAGGTGCCTAAGTCTGAATAAGAACAAGTCAACTGCCATCAGAGTCACCCACTCCCTCAACGTGGACTGCAGCACTCCTTGAGCTACTGACATAGCTGCTGTCATGAGGCAGAGGCTTGAACAATTGCCCTCCCAAAGTGGTAGTAGCATGATAGATAACAGGCTGGGGGCTATACAAAATGCCCTGGGGTCCATACAGTGAGAAGTGGCCTCCCTCAGGGAAAACATGGCTGCCTACCACTGTGATGTATCAGCGGTGTTGCGCAATCAGCAGTTCCACCTTGATTCCACATCTCTATCCCCTGATGTGTGTGTGGCCCCCTCATCTTCAACAATAGCACCACCCATGGTACAGGAGGCACCACACACAGCAGAAGATGAAGATGTGGAAGGAACAAAATTCACATGTAGAACCACACAGTAGCTCTAGTCTGTGCCACATGGACAGTTTCTCTTTAGTTCTGTGCTTAAGATCATGCCAGTGTTGTGACAGCTGGCAATGTACCCTCTTCACTTTACTATTCTTGACTTACCTTGTATAGGATGTCATTGTCTCCATTCCTACCTATTGTGAATTTGGACACCTCCTCACTAATGCAGACTTCTCCTACACATGACTCATGACATGTCCCTCACCCTTGGACTCTGAATGTACATCAAATGGCTCAGGATCTATCATGGCGTCAGTGAAATGCATTGGAAACAAAACCTGCACATGTAAAAATATCACCATAATAACATGCATCAGCGTTCAACCAACTGATATCATTGTCTGCATTATGTGAAGCTATGTCAATGAGAACAGAACCAAATGATGTGTGTGGCTTACTGTCAGACACAAAGGCACATACTAGGACTCAAACATGATGAAGGTGACCAATAGTATTGTGGACATCCAACTTTCTGAGTCTTCCAAGCATGTATTGAACAGATATCCATGCAAGTTGACATATGGCATGAATGATTCAGAACTGAAGTGTCTGGAAATTTCCCTGATTATTGTACCAGTACAACAAATAGGTGAGGAACAGAAGAGGCATATTTGAGACCGCGACTGACAGCTGTCAGTGTGCCAGTATCCATACACCAAATAAGGTGGAGTTTAATGTGCTAAACATTTCAAGAATAATTGTGACAGACCTTAGTGATGACAAGTTATGTTCCATCATTACCTGTCAAAGATTTTGGATCCCTATATAATCTGAGTCTTAGGAATTGCGCTGAAAACTGTCTTGAGTAGCTGAAGTCATAGCGCTGCCAATCAGACAGCTCCTTGGTCATAGAGGATACGCATAGTCATACATGTAAATCAATACTGAATGCATAACCTAAGGCATTTCTCTAACTTGGACGGTGCAGCCATGAGAACACCCAGACAGTCAATCATTATGGACACCTGATTGTCTAAAACGTACAGGGTTTATTGGTACTTAAAAACACAACCTATTAAAAACTTAAACTACTCACTAACCTACACTAAGCTAACCTATACTAACGCATCTTAACGTAACCCTACAGCTATATATCCTAATCAAAACATAACTTCTTACCATAATGCTACTCAATAAACATTGTCCCCCCACTGCCCTTATGAGACAATAGTTGTGTGGGACAACGTGAACTAAAGCTACACATATACTAACTAATCCTATGTCCCAAACAAATATATAAATATACACATGTTTAGATTTTTTTTATTTTTACATATACCCATTTACATAACCCCCACCTAAGAGCCCCAAACAAACAAAAAAGCCTAAATCCCTCCCCGAAACTACACTAATACACTAACTGTAACCTACATCTAACTTACTCTATGCTACTTAACCTATGCCTACCCCCCCTAAAACCCACTACAACTATACACAGTGCAGACTGGGGAAGGGAAGGTCCTCTGAAGTTATTAGTGGCCATACCTACAGCTTCTTCACCTTCCTCTTAATGTATTTTAGGAGTTTGTAGTGCAGAGGACACTCTGTTTTCAGAGGTGGTTGTAGGCTGCTTAGCTGGTTCACTATGTGGGAAAGCCTTCCACGACCCCGATGACTTTTCAGTGCGGTACCGCCTTGACATCTTCCGGCAACCAGTCTGGGCCTTGAAGATGTGTCTGAAATGTTCAACACATTTTTTGAATTGGTGCTTCTGGGCTGTAGTGATTGTAGCAACTAAAACATGATGAGAACATGTCATCAGTAACTGCGTTTGGTAGAGGAAGAACAAGCATGCATTGTAAACAGCGTTTTCTGATGACATGTTGTCAACCAGTAAGCCAACAACAAGGGTAAGACCTGTGTCTATACAAATCTACCTAGCAAACATCTATGGTAATTTGTGCATGTCACAGGGAAAATGGCTCTCCAAGGTTGCACACCAGGTCCAAGATTTGAGAGGATCTAGGGCTTCCTTGCACTATATTAGTGTCATAATCAATATGATGCTAATAAGGCAAACAAGGTCAAATGGTCAGCAGAATATCAACAAAGTGGTGCAATCACTGCATTGTGCCATTTTGTTACCCATTGCGCCACATTAGGCCTGTGCCAGGCATGATTTATGTAAGGGTAGCGTTCCCAAGGGTGACTGCCAAAACGGCACACTGCAATTTAAGAGATTCAGCTGTGTCATTTTGCTTTGGCTACTTTGAATGCTAGCTCAGAGCTGGCATTAAAAGGGGGCACATCATTGTTCACAATGGGCCACTATGTACAGTCCAGGGGGAGCATGGAGCAGATTCCCCTGCACTAGCCATGAACAGTACATAATTTTCATCAAAACGATAACCACAATTGGCACATACACTGCGCCATAGTGCGCCGAATATCACATACGACACACACATGGTGGTGGATATGGGGAGCTAAGGACTGTAAGAAAACTGGTGAAGCACTGGGTGCAGTACCTGTTTTTTTGTATCTGTCCCTATCTGTGCACAAACTTGATACACCTCCTAATTACCAGGAAATCTCTCACCATGCACATTTCATACACACATGTTGTGATCATGCTTTCTCACAACTATCATGATGGCTAAAACCTGTTGTTTCATCTACACATATCTTAATTAGTACAATCCTTGGACTTGTCCAAAAGCCATCTGGAGAAGAGCTTCAATCCCTATGGGTACTCAACTGACTGTTATCCTCAAAAGCTCATTATTGAAGAGCAGAGAAGCACCGGTGGTGCAAGTGTCTCCTTGAGAAAGACCCTTGAAGAGCTCTGCACAGGTACATATAGTGTACAATGTCCTGCATAAATTTGTGCAACATGTGGCACACAGTACAAGAACAGGCGCTATGAAAAATATGTTAGCAACATCCATGATTTGTAGAAAGCCAACACCTCTGACATATCTTGGCTGACATCACTGTGTTTATGGGCATACATAACATTTCCTGTGACCCACTAATCCATAGCAGCACATGTTGACATTAGTGCATCATTCAAATGATTTCACATCCTCAGCATACTATCAGACATAGGGGGTCATTCTGACCTCGGCGGTAAAAGGCTCTTGCCGCCGGTCAGAAGGCCGCCAACATACCGCCGTGGCCGCGGTAAACCGCCACGGTCAATCTGACCTCCAACTGCCAAACCGCTGAAAACCCGACATCCACGGAAGGCCGCCTCATCAGCGGGCAGCGATAAACTGGAGATGACCAAACCTCCACCGCCACGCCAACACAAACACGCCCATGCCATTACGACCCACGAATCCACGCGGCGGTCTTTCAACCGCGATATTCCATTGGCGGTACACACCGCCGCGCTCAAAATACACACACCTTTACAAAACACAGCCACATTGGACAATTTGAAATACACACACCTGATACACATACACACACCACTCCCACACATCCAAGCAACTATAAAACACACACCCACATCACCCACAAACCCCCACTACTAGAAAATCGGAGAGAAGGCGAGAGAGAGAGAGAGAGAGCACAGCTATCGCAAACCCCAACACACACAGGAACCCAACATCATCAACCACACCACATCTACGCACACATCACCACACACCACCACTCACATCACCACAAACACCACCCCACACCTCATCCACACCACCCCATGGCACCCCAAAGACACCCCAGGTTTACGGACCAAGAACTCAGGGTCATGGTGGAGGAAATAATAAGGGTAGAGCCCCAGCTCTTCAGCACACAGGTGCAACACACCACAATAGCCAGGAAGGCGGAGCTATGGCAAAGGATCGTTGACAGGGTCAACGCTGTGGGACAGCATCCCAGAAACCGGGAAGACATCCGAAATCGCTGGAACGACCTACGGGGGAAGGTACGGTCGATGGTCTCAAGACACAACATCGCTGTGCAGAAGACTGGCGGCGGACCACCACCCACTCCTCCCGAATTCACTGCATGGGAGCAAGAGGTCTTGAACATCCTGCATCCTGCGGGCCTCGCTGGAGTAGGCGGAGGAATGGACTCTGGTAAGTCTAATCCCAACTACTCCCCCCCCAACCACCAGCATGCCAACCCACACCCCCACCCCCAACCCCCCAGCACACATCCTCCCTGCCAATGTGTCACCAGCACAACCCACCCAACCCAAAACCAAACCCTGAATGCCAACACAAACCATGGACACCCATCACCTAAGCATTACCACTGCACATACCCATCCCCCCCCACAAACCACCCTCACAACTCCTCCCACAAGGGAATGCCAGCACTGGGGGACAAGGGCACCCACAAATCGCACGCCATGGAACACACAGAAGCAATAACCATACTCTTTTACCCCTGCAGGGCCCGAACGCCAACACACCGGCCAGGAGGGTCCAGATTTGTCCATCCCACCCCCAGAACAGGCCCCCAGTGAGGACAGCAGCTCTGTCGACCTAGAACCTGATGACCAGCCCGGACCATCGGGGACCTCTGGACAGTCGGTTCCCCACACACAGACACAGGCCACAGCAGACCTAACCCCCTCTGGGAATATCAGCACAGCTCCCACCCAGCGGGCCCATGCCTCTGTCTCCAGGACAGGTCAATCAGTGGTGTGTCCGCCACTACAGGGCACCCAGGCTGACCCAACACCCCAACAACAACAGGGACCTGGGGGCAGTGGTAGTGGGCACACCGTCCAGGGGACAGAGGCCCGGGGAAACAGGGCAACTGGGAGGGCTGCTGTGCGACAGGGGGGGAGGACAGGCCCAGGGAACCGACTCTCCAAGAGGCCCTCACCACCATCATGGGAGCATACCACCACTCCCAGGAGACGATGGCGACGGTACTGGCCAGGTTCCAGGAGATCCAGGCACAGCAGGAGGAACGGTACATGGGGTACAGAGAGGAGCTCAGGAACATCGTCCTGGCCCTCAACCAAATAGTCACCACATTGCGGGACCATGTGGCACCCCAAAGGGCCCCTGTCACCAGCCTGGACCAGGACCAGCCTACCACCTCAGCCGTCGCTAGTGGACAGGAGGCCCCCACACAACGACAGGCCACCAGAACCCCACCTCCTGCTGAAGATCAACCACCCCGCAAGAGGAACCTGAGATCACAAAGGAAGACAGAGTAGGATGCCAAGACCCCCGCCAGCATAAGATACCCCCTGATGTCATTCCACTGTCCCACATTGTCACCCTGTCCAACCTTGAACTGCCCCTGCTCCATCCTTCCACAGGCATATGGACAATGCACCTGTGCGACTGAGAACTGGACTCTGCCATGGACATTACTCCACCCCCACCCATCACCGTTTTACTATCATCGACCTATATGTAGCACTTTAAATAAATCACTAATTGCACTTAAAACACTCAGGAGTCTGCTTGTATTCTTAACAAATGTATTACACATAACGGTTAAAAAATGTTCAGTTACATTGTGATGACAACATACCAATGTCAATGTGCTTTACTCCATGGGAAAACAAAGCAGAAGTCACGCAGTGGGTCATACAGCTCTGGAAAGGGAAGGGAAAGTCACAATTCAGTTGAAATGAACTGGGGGGAAACACAGAAAGTAGAGATGCAGGAGGCCTGAAGTAAATGTCAAATGGCGTGGGGGATTCTTACCTGTGTGCTACTGAAAATACTGTTGTATAACTGTGTCCCTGTTGTCCGTAATCCCCGTCGTCTTCCTCCTCTTCACTCTCCACAGGCTCCACAGCTGCTACAACACCACCATCTGGACCCTCCTCCTGCAGGAAAGGCACCTGGCTTCGCAATGCAAGATTGTGAAGCATACAGCAGGCCACGATGATCTGGCACACCTTCTTTGGTGAGTACATTAGGGATCCACCTGTCATATGCAGGCACCTAAACCTGGCCTTCAGGAGCCCGAAGGTTCTTTCTATGATCCTCCTAGATCGCCCATGTGCCTCATTGTACCGTTCCTCTGCCCTGGTCCGGGGATTCCTCACTGGGGTCAGTAGCCACGGCAGGTTGGGGTAACCAGAGTCACCTATTAGCCACACACGTTGTCTCTGTAGCTGTTCCATCACATAGGGGATGCTGCTATTTCGCATAACATACGCGTCATGCACTGACCCAGGGAACTTGGCATTTACATGGGAGATGTACTGGTCAGCTAAACAGACCACCTGGACATTCATAGAATGATAACTTTTCCTGTTTCTGTACACCTGCTCATCGTCTTTTGGGGGTACTAAGGCCACATGGGTCCCATCAATGGCACCAATGATGTTGGGGATATGTCCAAGGGAATAGAAGTCACCCTTCGCAGTGGGCAAATCACCCTCCTCAGGGAAAACAATGTAGCTCTGCATGTATTTCGTCAGGGCAGACAACACTCTGGACAAAATCTTAGAAAACATAGGCTAAGACATCCCTGATGACATGGCCACTGTTGTCTGAAAAGACCCACTTGCCAAAAAATGGAGGACTGACAGAACCTGCACCAGAGGGGGAATTCCTGTGGGTTGGCGGATGGGGGACATCAGTGCTTGCTCCAGCTGGGCACACAGTTCATGTATAGTGGCTCGGTCAAGTCAGTATCGAAGTATTATATGACGTTCCTCCATTGTCGACAGGTCCACCAGCGGTCGGTACACGGGAGGATTCCTCCTTCTCCTCGCAAGTCCCAGCGGACGGTGTCTAGGAAGGACAACATGGAGTACAGAGTCAAGCAACCGACAGGTACGTAACTACAGCTTGCACAGTACACGAATCGCTATGCATTGAATGGCTTGTATGAGTGGCAATGCAAGGCCTAGGCCTGTGTGACGCAGTAGAAATTAAGCCATGTGGGCCCTTGAAATGGCGGCTGCCTGACCTGAGAAGTGTGACAGTGGGATGTGAGGTCAATGCGCTGGCGTGACACACCGTGGCGGTAGGCGGTCGAAGACCGCGGCGCCAAGCTGCATTGGTTAACATTGAACCCTATGGGTTTCAGGAGCCAATGACTAGGTGCGCCGCCATTTTCTATCTGCTCAATCACTCGAGACCTGATCATCCACAGGAGAGGACCTATACTGCAAGTGCTGCTGTGAACTCGGTCTGGAAGAGACAATGGCTGCTGCGACTGGGGAAAGGGCCCCTGCCTTCACTACAGAAGAGTTGGAGAAACTTGTGGATGGGGTCCTGCCCCAGTATGCGCTACTCTACGGTCCTCCAGACCAACAGGTAAGTACACTGTGTGCACGTTGAATGGGCTATGCCTGTGTTGAGTGGGGTGGATATAAGATGGTGGGGTGGGGAGAGAATGACGAGTGCAAGGCACGACAGATGAGAGCATGTGCCACATGGCAAGGTTGGGGAGGGGGGGCCAATCACATCTAACATGCGGAAAAATGATGATATTTCCAATTCCACCCTGTACATGTCAAATAGGTCAGCGCCCATCAGAAAGTCGACATTTGGCGTGCCATCGCCAAGGAAGTCCGGAACCTGGGGGTCCACAACAGACGGGGCACCCACTGCCGCAAGAGGTGGGAGGACATCCGCCGCGGGACCAGGAAGACCGCTGAGTCACTGCTGGGGATGGCCTCCCAACCTAGGAGGGGTGCCAGTCGTACCCTGACTCCCCTGATGTCCCGGATCCTGGCGGTGGCCTACCCCGATTTGGATGGGTGCGTGAGGACATCACAGCAGACACAAGGGGGTGAGTACCAGCACATTCAGCTATCTTTACGCGCAGTGGAGGTGCCTGGGTGGGGGAGGAGGGCTGTGGGTGACATTAGGCCAGGGCGCTTTCTGTAGTGTAGTCCTCTCCTTTAGCCATGTCCCTGTGCCCCCGCCCACCACCTCTGTAGGGTGACAAGTACAGCTATCCATGGTCCTGCATCACCCATGTGCGCGTTTGTTGTCCCTAGACCTGTTGGCCTAGTCACAAGTACTGAGTAGTGTATCCCGATTGCGCGGCTTAGTGCATGAGGCTCCTGTGTCTGTCCTCTCCGCCAACGGTGTGGACAATGCATGCACTCAACCTGTTTTTATTTCTCCCCCCACCCTTTTTCTTTGTCTTTGAGAATTGGCACCGGAGCACGAGGGAGCTGCAAGTCACAAGGCCCCGGTGGGCCATGGCACAGACACCGAGGCCACCAGTGATACAGAGGGCGAGGGGAGCTTCACAACGGGGACCCGTGGTGACACCAGCGACACCGACACGTCCTCGGATGGGAGCTCCCTAGCGGTGGCGGCAACATCCGTGCCCCCCGCCTCTACAGGTACAGCCGCCAACCAGCGCACCAGCTCCGCCCTCCCACCAGCCCCTCAGCCTTCGCTCCGTGCCCGCTCGCCCAAGAAGGCGGGCATCTCCTTCGCCCCAGGCACCTCAGGCCCTGCCCCTGCCCCTGTTACCCCTGCTGCCCTCAGTGAGGAGGTCATTGACCTCCTGCAGACCATCATTGTTGGGCAGTCTACCCTTTTGAATGCCATCCAGGGGGTAGAGAGGGAGGTGCATTGTAGCAATGCATACCTGGAGGGCATTCATTCGGGTCAGGCTGCCCATCAACGATCGTTCAATTCTCTGGCCTCAGCACTGACGGCAGCCATTGTCCCTGTTTCCAGCCTCCCTCTTCTAACTGCCTCCACCCTGTCTCTGTCTCCTGTTCCTCAGCCTATCCCATCCACACCATCAGACCAGCCTGCACACACCTCAACACCCAAGGGCAGCTCATCCAGACATAAGCACCACAGATCACACAAACATTCACCCAAGCAACACCCAGATGCAGACATGCTAACAGCCACTACCACCTCTGTGTCCCCCACCTCCTCGTCTCTCTCCTCCCTCCCTGTGACGTCTCCACTCACACCTGCATGCACACCACCAACAGACAGTACTTCCATCACCAGCACACCCTCCAGTACAGTCTGCACACGTGCAGTCACCACCCCCACTGCCATTTACACGTCCCCTGTGTCCTCTCCCACTGTGTCTGTCACCCCCTCTTCAAAGACACACAAACGCAGGCAGCCACCCACCCAACAGCCAACCACCTCACGACAGCCTCCAGCCCATGCTCCTTCACCCAAGGACAGCACACCTGACTCTCCTACAACCACCTCCTCTTCCTCCACTCACATAACCACTGCACCTACCCTTTACCTTGGTCCTAACAAAGTTTACCTCTCCACTCTTGACCTCTTTCCCTCACCTGACCCACCCCCTCCATCTGCTAAGAGTCCCAAGAGCACCTCAGCCACCACCAGCCCGGGTTCAGGTGTCACCGTAGTGCATGGATTTTGGAGTCCCCCCTTTGCCAGCAGTGATACATCGGTCAGCAGCAAGGGGACAGCCAGCCCCCCCCCCGGAAAGAGGACCCGTAAAGTAAGGGGCCGCCACGAGAAGCCTGACACGGCTGCCCCCAAGGACCAAAGTTCTGCCACTTCACCTGCCACAACATCCAGGGGAGGCAAGGCCCAGAGAGCCACATCGAAGGAGGGCAAGGGCAGCAGGGCGGAGAAGTCAGCCAGCAGGAGCGCGGACCAGGAGGGCCCCACAAGCCCCATCCCAGGTGTGAGGGAGGACAGCCAAGGGCCCAGGACAACGTCACCGAAGGGTCCAGCAACTGCACGGTCGGAGGGCGACTGAGCAGGGAGTCCTGGCCAGGTCTGACTCCCTTGAATTGCAGGACAAGCACCGCTGAACAGGGCCCCACCGTCCAGAAAGACACCGCTGAACAGGGCCCCGCCGTCCAGAAAGGCACCGCTGAACAGGGCCCCGCCGTGCAGAAAGGCACTGCTGAACAGGGCCCCGCCATGCAGAAAGGCAAGGCTGAACAGGGCCCCGCCGTCCAGAAAGGCACCGCTGAACAGGGCCCCACCGTGCAGAAAGGCACCGCTGAACAGGGCCCCGCTGTCCAGAAAGGCACCGCTGAAGAGGGCCCCGCCGTGCAGAAAGGCACCGCTGAACAGGGCCCCGCCGTCCAGAAAGGCACCGCTGAACAGGGCCCCGCCAAGACAGGCACCGCTCCGCTGGGCCCTTCCTGTCAAGCACCGCTCCGCTGGGCCCTTCATCTCAAGCATCGCTCCGCTGGGCCCTTTCTGTCAAGCACCGCTCCGCTGGGCCCCGCCGTCTCAAGCACCGCTCCGCTGGGCCCCGCCGTCTCAAGCACCGCTCCGCTGGGCCCTTTCTGTCAAGCACTGCTCCGCTGGCCCCTTCCTGTCAAGCACCGCTCCGCTGGGCCCTTTCTGTCAAGCACCGCTCTGCTGGGCCCCGCCGTCTCAAGCACCGCTCCGCTGGGCCCTTCCAGTCAAGCACCGCTCCGCTGGGCCCTTCATCTCAAGCACCGCTCCGCTGGGCCCCGCCGTCTCAAGCACCGCTCCGCTGGGCCCTTCCTGTCAAGTACCGCTCCGCTGGGCCCTTTCTGTCAAGCACCGCTCCGCTGGGCCCGCCGTCTCAAGCACCGCTCCGCTGGGCCCTTCCTGTCAAGCACCGCTCCGCTGGGCCCTTCATCTCAAGCACCGCTCCGCTGGGCCCCGCCGTCTCAAGCACCGCTCCGCTGGGCCCTTCCTGTCAAGCACCGCTCCGGGGGGCCCTTCATCTCAAGCACCGCTCCGCTGGGCCCTTCATTTCAAGCACCGCTCCGCTGGGCCCTTCCTGTCAAGCACCGCTCCGCTGGGCCCCGCCGTCTCAAGCACCGCTCCACTGGGCCCTTTCTGTCAAGCACCGCTCCGCTGGGCCCCGCCGTCTCAAGCACCGCTCCGCTGGGCCCTTCCTGTCAAGCACCGCTCTGCTGGGCCCTTCATCTCAAGCACCGCTCCGCTGGGCCCTTCCTGTCAAGCACCGCTCCGCTGGGCCCTTCATCTCAAGCACCGCTCCGCTGGGCCCCGCCGTCTCAAGCACCGCTCCGCTGGGCCCTTCCTGTCAAGCACTGCTCTGCTGGGCCCTTCATCTCAAGCACTGCTCTGCTGGGCCCCGCCGTCTCAAGCACCGCTCCGCTGGGCCCTTCCTGTCAAGCACCGCTCCGCTGGGCCCTGCCATCTCAAGCACCACTCCGCTGGGCCCTGCCGTCTCAAGCACCGCTCCGCTGGGCCCTTCCTGTCAAGCACCGCTCCGCTGGGCCCTTTCTGTCAAGCACCGCTCCGCTGGGCCCCGCCGTCTCAAGCACCGCTCCGCTGGGCCCTTCATCTCAAGCACAGCTCCACTGGGCCCCGCCGCCTCAAGCACCGCTCCGCTGGGCCCTTCCTGTCAAGCACCGCTCCGCTGGGCCCTTCATCTCAAGCATCGCTCCGCTGGGCCCTTTCTGTCAAGCACCGCTCCGCTGGGCCCCGCCGTCTCAAGCACCGCTCCGCTGGGCCCTTTCTGTCAAGCACCGCTCCGCTGGGCCCCGCCGTCTCAAGCACCGCTCCGCTGGGCCCTTTCTGTCAAGCACTGCTCCGCTGGGCCCTTCCTGTCAAGCACCGCTCCGCTGGGCCCCGCCGTCTCAAGCACTGCTCCGCTGGGCCCTTCCTGTCAAGCACCGCTCCGCTGGGCCCTTCATCTCAAGCACCGCTCTGCTGGGCCCCGCCGTCTCAAGCACGGCTCCGCTGGGCCCTTCCTGTCAAGCACCGCTCCGCTGGGCCCTTTCTGTCAAGCACCGCTCCGCTGGGCCCCGCCGTCTCAAGCACCGCTCCGCTGGGCCCTTCCTGTCAAGCACCGCTCCGCTGGGCCCTTCATCTCAAGCACCGCTCTGCTGGCCCCGCCGTCTCAAGCACCGCTCCGCTGGGCCCTTCCTGTCAAGCACCGCTCCGGGGGGCCCTTCATCTCAAGCACCGCTCCGCTGGGCCCTTCATTTCAAGCACCGCTCCGCTGGGCCCTTCCTGTCAAGCACCGCTCCGCTGGGCCCCGCCGTCTCAAGCACTGCTCCACTGGGCCCTTTCTGTCAAGCACCGCTCCGCTGGGCCCCGCCGTCTCTAGCACCGCTCCGCTGGGCCCTTCCTGTCAAGCACCACTCTGCTGGGCCCTTCATCTCAAGCACCGCTCCGCTGGGCCCTTCCTGTCAAGCACCGCTCCGCTGGGCCCTTCATCTCAAGCACTGCTCGGCTGGGCCCCGCCGTCTCAAGCACCGCTCCGCTGGGCCCTTCCTGTCAAGCACCGCTCTGCTGGGCCCTTCATCTCAAGCACCGCTCCGCTGGGCCCTTCCTGTCAAGCACCGCTCCGCTGGGCCCTGCCGTCTCAAGCACCGCTCCGCTGGGCCCTGCCATCTCAAGCACCACTCCGCTGGGCCCTGCCGTCTCAAGCACCGCTCCGCTGGGCCCTTCCTGTCAAGCACCGCTCCGCTGGGCCCTTTCTGTCAAGCACCGCTCCGCTGGGCCCCGCCGTCTCAAGCACCGCTCCGCTGGGCCCTTCATCTCAAGCACCGCTCCGCTGGGCCCCGCCGCCTCAAGCACCGCTCCGCTGGGCCCTTCCTGTCAAGCACCGCTCCGCTGGGCCCTTCATCTCAAGCATCGCTCCGCTGGGCCCTTTCTGTCAAGCACCGCTCCGCTGGGCCCCGCCATCTCAAGCACCGCTCCGCTGGGCCCTTTCTGTCAAGCACCGCTCCGCTGGGCCCCGCCGTCTCAAGCACCGCTCCGCTGGGCCCTTTCTGTCAAGCACTTCTCCGCTGGGCCCTTCCTGTCAAGCACCGCTCCGCTGGGCCCCGCCGTCTCAAGCACTGCTCCGCTGGGCCCTTCCTGTCAAGCACCGCTCCGCTGGGCCCTTCATCTCAAGCACCGCTCTGCTGGGCCCCGCCGTCTCAAGCACGGCTCCGCAGGGCCCTTCCTGTCAAGCACCGCTCCGCTGGGCCCTTTCTGTCAAGCACCGCTCCGCTGGGCCCCGCCGTCTCAAGCACCGCTCCGCTGGGCCCTTCCTGTCAAGCACCGCTCCGCTGGGCCCTTCATCTCAAGCACCGCTCCGCTGGGCCCCGCCGTCTCAAGCACCGCTCCGCTGGGCCCTTCCTGTCAAGCACCGCTCCGGGGGGCCCTTCATCTCAAGCACCGCTCCGCTGGGCCCTTCATTTCAAGCACCGCTCCGCTGAGCCCTTCCTGTCAAGCACCGCTCCGCTGGGCCCCGCCGTCTCAAGCACTGCTCCACTGGGCCCTTTCTGTCAAGCACCGCTCCGCTGGGCCCCGCCGTCTCTAGCACCGCTCCGCTGGGCCCTTCCTGTCAAGCACCACTCTGCTGGGCCCTTCATCTCAAGCACCGCTCCGCTGGGCCCTTCCTGTCAAGCACCGCTCCGCTGGGCCCTTCATCTCAAGCACTGCTCGGCTGGGCCCCGCCGTCTCAAGCACCGCTCCGCTGGGCCCTTCCTGTCAAGCACCGCTCTGCTGGGCCCTTCATCTCAAGCACCGCTCCGCTGGGCCCTTCCTGTCAAGCACCGCTCCGCTGGGCCCTGCCGTCTCAAGCACCGCTCCGCTGGGCCCTGCCGTCTCAAGCACCGCTCCGCTGGGCCCTTCCTGTCAAGCACCGCTCCGCTGGGCTCTTTCTGTCAAGCACCGCTCCGCTGGGCCCCGCCGTCTCAAGCACCGCTCCGCTGGGCCCTTTCTGTCAAGCACCGCTCCGCTGGGCCCCGCCGTCTCAAGCACCGCTGGCCCATTGACAGTGCCGGTTCTGTGTCGAGCTACTGTTCACGCTGCACTCGGGCCACCCTGCCTCCTCCATTGCCTGTGGAGACTGTTATCCACTTGATAGACTGTGGCTTTGCACTCCCCAGGATGTAACAGTGGGCAAGCCACCCACTGTAGAGACTTGAGAGACTGAGGCTTTGCACTCCCCAGGATTGAACAGTGGGCAAGCCACCCACTGTAGAGACTTGATAGACTGTGGCTTTGCACTCCCCAGGATATGGCAGTGGGCAAGCCAACCACTGTAGAGACTTGAGACACTGTGGCTTTGCACTCCCCAGGATGGCACAGCGGGCATGGTGGCCCCTTCGTGGATCTGGCGTCGTGGACTCATGTCGCTGTGGTGCCCCCCCTTCCCCCTGAGGTGCCTGTAGTTTTATCATCTGATGCCCCTGCAGTGTTCTCTCCAACGGACTCAGGTCTCCTGTGTGGGCTTTGCCCATTTGTTGATACACTTTGGCCCACGGACAGTTGAAATTTCAGTGACTGGCCAGGACTTATTGCCTCTATTTATCAGTTACGCAATGTTTTCAATTGTTTTTTTTATTAATTTTCCTGTTTTACCATGACTTCAATGAACTTATTTTATACATATATTTAGTTTCTCACTTTAATTATATCTTTTCATTATTCCGGGGGGGTTGGGTGGTGTCACTTTGACTTGGTGCTCTGCATTGGTGTGTAGATAGTTGGGGGGTGGGTGTATTGCGCATGTGTGTGTCCGTAACCCTTCCTCCTCCCCCCTCCCCTGTGTCGTAGGTGCGGTACTCACCGTTGTCGTCTGCGCCGGAGTTCGTACTCGTGGTAGATGAGCAGGTAGACGAGTGCAGGTAGGATGTTTAATTCGGGTTCCATGCTGTCCTCCGTCCTCGTGGGGTGTATAGAGGTGAGCGTTTTCCCGTTCGTAGTCTGTTTCCGCCGTGTTTTTATCGGCGGTGCTCCCGCCCCAGAAAAGGTGGCGGATTGGTGAGTTGTGATAGGGTGGGCGGTACATTGTCTGCCGCCTGCCTGTTGGCGGTGACCGCCGCGCTGTTTGTTTGTCCCGCTGTGGCGGTCGGAGTGTTAAAGTGGCGGTCTGTGTTGGCGGTTCCCGCCAGGGTCAGAATTCATTTTTTTTTACTGCCTGCCTGTTGGCGGGTTGGCTGCCGCTTTATCACCGACCGCCAGGGTTGGAATGACCCCCATAATGTCAATACCCAAGGATAGATGATGGTGTCTAAGTTAACACACATGACATTTGTACATGGCTTAATACACATCAAACCCTCTCAGATACAACACTGCATGTACACATGTGACATACATGGTGACACATACTGGTTGCATCAGGGTCTTCAAAAGTGGAAACCTCGCCAGTGGTTAAGTGTGGAGGTCTACCTGCGAGACAGGACAGGAAAACATAGCTTTGCAATTAGTGAACGAAGATTAGCATAGACAACTGTTACACATTGCACTTGGTTAGCTGAGTGACCTAGTCAACTTAGTGTTAGAAATGAGACACTGCCACCTAGAACATGTCAGTCAGACAGACATAGGTAGCATTCAAAAACATATTTAGCACTGTGACTCACCCATACACATATGTCTCAGATTCATATGGCACACTTACTGGGGCACAGGAAACTGTTAATTGTCAGAAGCTTAGGGGCAGATGATAGGGAAGTGGTGCTGAACCCAGTGCAGCAACACTTTCTTGAGCCCCTTAACACCCCCTACCACCACCGTGTGTGCACCGCGTCTAAGATATGGTGCACCAAGGAACAGGGTAGGGAGCAATCGTATCATAATTTTTGACGATATTGATGTACTGTTCAGGGTTAGTACCAAGATTTTTGCCCAACCTTTTGATGCCTGGGCTAAGCAGGAGTAGAAAATGCCAGAATGATTTACACAAAGAAATCTCTTAGTTTTCTATGTTCCTTTGAATTTCTGCCCCCTCCCCAATGGAGGAATGGCCCCTTTTCATATATCATGCATGGCATAGGCATAATGTTGCCCATAGGCTGACAAAGTGGTGCAATGTGTGCATTGTGCAACTTTATCACCCTTTCCACTACAGTATACCTGAGCCTGCCATAATGTATGTAAACTGGGCATTTTCCCATTAAGGGGGGGGGGGGTGGTGAAGTAATGACACAATGTAATCTAAAGGAATATTTTGCGTCGTTTTGTTCTACACATTTTTATGCCTGCTCAGAGTAGGCGTTAAAAAGGGGTACACCCTTATATTTTGATGGCCACATTGTACTGGTCAGGGCAAGCTCTAAGTTTAGGCCAATAACCCTAAACAGTACATCAATAGTGTCAAAAATTAAGATGCAAACCTGCGCCATGGTGTGCTGAATTTAGATACAGCGCACACATGGTGACAATAGGGGGATGCTAAGGGGAGCAAGGAAAGTGGTGCTGCAGTGGGTGCAGCGCCACTTTCCTTAAATCTGCCCCTTGCTGTCCTTACCTTTCTCATGACATGCAGCAGTTATCCTTAAGCCCTACTGTCATGCATATGCAAAGGAGGATGTTGCTATGGGCTTACTTACCAACAGGCCCGCCAACCTGCACTACCAGGTGATCCAGTAGATCCCCTTCACAGGCAATGAGGTCTGCCCACATGTTCTTGATCTGGTGGTCTGTGCACTCAACCTTGAAGATCCTGTGCAGCTGGAACAGCACCTTCCCCCAGCTCAGCTTCTTGGCCTCAGTAGGGTAGCCCATGATGACATGGCCAACCATTTTCACCATGTTGGGGATGCAGTGGCACACTAACCATATGAACCACCGCATTTCATCTGGACTCATGCGCTGTGCCCTTCCCTTGCCGGACAGCCTGCTGTTTCCCTCCACAGTAAACAATAAATACACAAACAATATATATTAACCCCACCTAACCTCAAATACCCCAACTACACTACTCTAAGAACACCCAACAACAAATACAATAACAGGACAATAACACTACACAAAACTAACAAATATAGGATTTAACAGTTTGAAGACACAGCACAAAACTCTCAGAAACCACCACTCCTCAACCAACAGCAGCTCCACACAACCTCTCACAACCACAGACAAAAAGACTGTAAAGTAAAAGTGAAAGTAAATTTACTTTACCATGTGTGCAGCAAGGAAGTCCTGTTACATCACTTCCTTGATGTATGTGTCATGTTTTCTGATATGAGTCTTTTTTTTTAATCCATGGCAGCCATGTGTGGATTTTTTCCATGTAGGCTGAGAAGGCCTTTCGACTTGCAATTGATGTGCAGGGGCTAGGCATCATTTTTGGCTTGTGCGATGTTTGAAGGACGATGGTATGCGTCAAAATTTTTGATGCATACCAGACATGCATGGATTTTGGAGGGAAGGCTGAGACATCAAGACAGTTCAGCTGCCAGACTTCATTTTAGTGATTTGCGATGTATGGAGATGTACCATATGTGTCAATTGTTTTGACGCATAACAACCATGTGTGGATTTTGGTGGAAAGGCTGACAGTGCACCCACATTCAAACTACTTGTCACAGGGGCTATGCATCTATGTAGTTTGTATGGTATGGCTACATGTGTGTGCATGTGCATTTAATTGTGTACCAGTAACATAGGAATGTGGTACCATATGTTTGTATGTGTGATGCATGCGAGGACTGATACTGTTTGCAAATGTGCCTGTGTATTAAGACTCTTTGCCACATACATGTTTACACAAGTGTACTGAGTGTATGTGTGATGCTACTCATGCTGTGGGTCTACCACATTGTCATGTCAGAATTAAGACTCTACGTTACACGACACAACATAAGATGGAAAGGGCAATGTGCAATATATGTTCAGGCATATCATTCCCTTAAAAATTATTTAGCAAAGGATGCTGTTGACTCAGGCTGGGATGAGATCCTGTAACCCATTTCAATGTGAGTGTAAGTATGTGAAAACGCTGATGTGTTGTTAGGAGCAGACTTAATGATACAAAGCAACACATGTAACATATGGTTCCCTATGCATGTGAAATGTTGGAGATGGTGTGCTGACATGTCTTATTGTAGATGTATATGTGACATGTTTTGCGAATACATGTATTGTGTCTTATAAGTACTGCATGATACAGTGGTGTGTTTAGGGATTGGACACATACCAAATCCAGATGTCTTATATGTAGGCCATTGCTCCAAAGCTGTGTACTCTTATCTGTGTAAAACATGTTTCACAATGTGGGGACATTTGTACTGGTCATGATAAGCTGTAAGCTATTTTGTGACACATACACATTTTATCATGTAAATTGTTCTAATTTGTTCATCTGCAAATTGACAGTACCAAGCCTGGTCCACCTTGCTGGGGCACGTGTGGAAACTATTAGGTATCATGTGTTGACACCATAAATTTTCAATGTTCAATGACACAAACTTTGATGGTATTGACACACTGATGAAATGGAATACAATCTGTATGCAGGGGTGCCCTCATGCAGTGATGGCACCCTAGTCATCAGTGCTCCTGCAACACTTTGAATGGCCACACAGGGCCATTGTTGCATGTATGAATACCGGTTGACTGTGGTCCCCTCTGCTCAGTTCACTGTGCATAATCAGCAGGCCCCTGACTATATCAAGGGTCAATGTAGCCCACTCAGGAGTTTGAGGGGGCATTGGGTGGTGATCTGCCATCCTCATGATGGATCATCAGCACTATGATGCATAGTACCCGGCAGACATACACCTGCACATTTGTGATCCCATGGGCAAGTATGTGTTGTTATCTTTGAGATTCTTGATGTCAGGCTTTCCCTATCATATACTTTGTGGCAAAATTCCTTGCATAATCACATTTCCCAAAGTAGTGGGCAAACATTTGGGCTATGGTTTGTCCAATACTAGCAAGTTCCCCTGACTTCTTCTGAATCAGAGGAACCCACATATCCTCTGCTTCCTACCTGTCCAGCCAGGTCAAAATTGTTCCTGTCTTGTGCCCCCTCACATTGATGTTGTGCTGTGTTGCCCTATGGTGCATATTAGCTGCTTTCTGTGCCACTTCTCAGGATCCATTTTGCTTCAGGGCCAGAATGTGGGCTCCCTCTGATCCCTCATCATCAGGTAACCCGGCCTCAAGGGACATAAATACATGTTCAAGAGCCTTCAATTTGTCCCTTTTTAGTTTTTTCCCTTATGCCATCATGGTGAGACCCACCCCTTGACTACTGTCTCAGCCCTCAATGTGAATGGAGACTTGAAGTTCTGTTTCCCTGAAAATAATGGTCTTTTGTGACTAACATTCATTCTCTAATTTTTGGCTTTTTATGGTACCAAGGGCTCAATATGATGAGGCTAGTGTCTGGCCTCTCGTCCCGACCATATACCAGCCACAGGGGAGAATAGTCAGAAATGCCCCTGATCAAGTAGTGGCCTCCCTGACTTTTAACAGCTGGGGAGTCGGCATGAGAAAGTGATTAGTTCAGGAGAGACTATGATGCACCCCCAAGTACAAGGGCAAAGAGCTGATTGCTGGGTTAAGGGGACATCATACATCTGCCAGTCCCTGGGCAGTGAGAAAATCTGCTAATAGTCATCTGACTGAGTCCAGGGTCCTGGGGGGATGTCGGTAAATGCTATCACTCAGAACTGCATTGAGGTCACCTCACATGATCACTTCCTCATCTATAAATCTGTGTAGCAGAGTGGTCAGGGCTGGTGGTACCAAGTCGTGAAGTCATATTGTGATATCTACTGAAGGTATGTTTAATATACCGCCACTCCCTGGTCCCAAAGAGCACCACATAGTGACCCAGCAGATCTGCCATATTTGCCAAATGACCAGGGGCAGGGTTATCCTCACAAAGATTACTACTCCTCTAGAGAACGTGGTATGGCCCACATTAGCAGCCTTTTTATTACCCCAGTGGTCAAGGGCATGACACCTATTTCCTAGGAGGTGAGTCTCTTGTATGAGAACCATATCAGGGGAGTCTGGTTTCATGTACTGGAGCACCACACCCAGTTTGACTTTGTTGCCTAGGCCATTGACATTCCAGGACTGTATCCTTAGGGTTGACATACTAATTTTGGACATCCCACTGTATGCTTAATGGACCACACCCTGGGGTTGCCGGGCCAAAGCTGGTTGGGGCTCAGACTGTGAGAGTGAATAGCCTGTGTGCCTCAGACATGTTGACTGGCCGTGTGAATCTTGCCTGAACATTAACTACAAAAACTATCAGAAAACCCCACTTTAATCATCACTCCCACCTCCCTGCTACACTGGGCTGTAGATTCAAAACTGCCCTCCTCCCCAAATGCGCATAGCACCTGTTGCCCCAACCAAAGATTCTGCTAACTAGGAGGCATCACTTCTGCCTTCTGGCCCCCACCCAGCCCCTTACTGGAATGTATTGGCCAAGTTGGTGTCTCATAACCTCTGTCTCAACCTTGCCCCGAATCACCGATTTAGGACCATCGGGGCTGCTCCCAGCCCACTCACAAGACGCTCCAGATGCATCTCCAGTGCTACATTTACAATCCCACAAGCCCCTTTTGTCTCTCCATAGGCCCCAAGATCTGTTTGGATGATCAGGAGGATACCCCAGGCTAGGCGTCATTTGTTTTGACCCGCACCTCCATTTCAAGTGTTTCACAATTCTTCTTTTCCATGCCGCCTCCCCGATGCCTCTTAGGGCGGTCGCAGTGTCTTGACCCTTCTGCTACCTGAAATTCAATCCAGCCAGTCACAACCAGCTTCTAGGCTTGATACAAAAGTGAGTTTTACATGCTGCAACTAATCAAAGCTGTGCCAGGGAAGGCATTGTATACTTGTGGTCCCGTTCCCTCAAAGATTTCTTCACCTACAGGAAACTGCTGCGCAGCCTCTAGACCCAAAGACTGAAATTGGGGAAGAAGGTAATCCAACCTTTACCTATATGCAATGGAGGAGCACTGCAAGCTGCTTGGAGCTTCACGTCCCATTATCAGCTGCTTCTGAGTCTTGCTAGGATGGGACAAGCGTTTGTCCCAGGCTTTCATGGTGCACCTGTGATACGATGGTGATAGAAATGGGGTCTTTGGTTGGCAGTCATGTTACCCCGCTGTCTAAGCAAGGACCCTCACTCTAGTCAGGGCAAAGGAGAAACAAACCTGGTTAACCCCCACTCACCACCTTGGTAGCTTGGCATGAGCAGGCATGCATAACTCAGAAGCAATATGTAAATTATGTGTACCAACATACATGGTAATACAGTGAAAACACTACAAAATGGACACCACACCAGTTTAGAAAAATATGTATTATTTATCTAAATCAAACAAAACCAAAACGACAAAAATGAAACATTCACAAGTTAAAATATGAATGTTCAAAAGAATAAGAGTCTTACTCCATGGAAAACAATGTAAATGAAGATTTTGCACAAAGTACCTTGTCAGCTAAAAAATAAAGCTGCACGGGCGAGCGTGTGTCGGAAAAGGCAGCAATGCATTGATTCCTTCCTTGCAAGGGAGGCCGTTTGTCATTTCTTCTCCGGTCGGGTTGGCAGTGTGTGATTTTTTTTCCCTCGCAAGAGAGCGATGCATTGACTTCCGGATGGGGCACCTTGAATCCACACAGAGTCGGGATGTCTTTGATACCCAGGGACTATGCGTGGAAAATCAGCCACACGATGTTAGAAAACCGTACTGCGTGGTGTTTGCATCATTATCAGCAGCTGCAAGCGGGTGTTGCGCATCGTTTCTCCAGCTGCGATGTGTCAATCTGCCAGCTGTGATGCAGGTGGGGCATTGATTTCAGCTGCAAAGTAGACAGCGTGTCATTTAAAAGCTGCGTTGCAGATGGTGCATCAAAAATGTCCCCGCACAGCACTGGGTGCGTAGATTTTCAGCTTTTGTTCTGCTAACTTCACCTTTCAAGGGCCCAGGGACCGGATGCGGTACCACTTGGCAGGGCAGAAGTCTAAGCAGAGAGTTCAGGTGTAGCAGAGGAAGTCTTTGATGGCCCTGAGACTTCAAACCAGGAGGCACGCTCAGTTCAAGCCCTTGGAGATTCTTCTCAAGCAGGAATGCACAACAAAGTCCAGTCTTTGTCATCTTTCACAGGCAGAGGCAGCATCTGCAGGATAGCTCAACAAATCACAGTCACAGTCAGGGGCAGCTGGGTTCTCCTCAGCTTTTCATCTCTTCTCCTTGGCAGAGGTTCCTCTTGAATCCAAACGGGATCCTGAAGAAATTAAATTTTCAAGGCTTTTGGGTCCAATACTTATACCCTTTCTGCCTTTGAAGTGGGTAAACTTCAAAGGGAAGTCTCTCTTGTTTGCAAGATCCTCCCTTGCCCAGGCCAGGCCCCAGACACACAATGGAGACTGCATTGTGGGAGGGCAAGCACAGCCCATTCAGGTGTAAGTGACCACTCCACCCTCCACTCAAGCTCAGATGGCTCATCAGGATATGCAGGCTACACCCCAGCTCCCTTTGTCTCACCTTCTAGAGGGGATTCACAAAGAGTCCAACTGTCAAACTGACCCAGGCAGGAAATCCACAAACAGGCAGAGTCACAGAATGGTTTTGGCAAGAAAATACCTACATTGTAAAAGTAACATTTTAAAATTAACAATCTAAAAACCAACTTCACTAAAATATGTATTTTTAAATTGTGTGTTCAGAGACCCAAAACTTTAATTTCTATCTGCTCTCAAACAGAATCTGCACTTTAATAGTATTTAAAGGCAGCCACATGTTAATTTATGAGAGACATAGGCCTTGCAACAGTGAAAAATGAAGTTAGCAGTATTTCACTGTTGGGACATGTAAAACAACACAAGTACATGTCCCATCTTTAACATACACTGCAACCTGCCCATGGGGCTACCTAGGGCCTACCTTAGGGGTGCCTTACATGTATAAAAAAGGGAAGGTTTATGCCTGGCAAGTGGGTACACTTGCCAAGTCGATTTGGCAGTTTAGAACTGTACCTACTGAAATTGCAGTGGCAGGTCTGAGCCATGGTTACAGGGCTATCTATGTGGGTGCCACAACCAGTGCTGTAGGCCCACTAGTATCATTTGATTTACAGTGCACTTTACTAGGGACCTACTAGTAAATCAAATATGCCAATCATAGAAAAGACAATTACACATACATTTTACACAGGAGCACCCAGAATATCAAAAACAGCAAGAACAGAGTCCAGCACACATCTACAACCTGAGAAGCAGAGGCAAAAAGTTAGGGTACACCACACCAAGGATGCCAAGTCTAACAGATGGGCTCCCTCCATCTAAAAGAATTTTGAAAGTCCACATGTTTGCAGCTGTTTCAAGATGTGATCGTCCACAAACAGGTCCATGGCTGGACTCTTGGTATTTAGAGGTACCACTGGTCTCCATATGCTGTTTAGGAAGGACTAGCCCTCCAAGTCTTCCAACTTCTCTCACAACTGTTCTACTGTAGCTTCACATAATTTGTAATACATGGCCACATGCTCATATTTGCATTCCACAACCTATGTAACATTCCCAAAAAGTGGATTTTGGTACTGTGATTCCTCATGTCAGTTATGAGTAGAGGGAATAACACAATCATGCTTTCTATGTCATTCTTCACAGATACAATTTGCCAAGGGTCTGTGATGTGTTAGTACATTGCTTGACTTACATGCACATTCCTAGATGATTGAGTATGATTCACCTAGATATTTATGTGTATTGGTCCATGTATGTCACTCTCTTGCTAATATATGTGAGTGGCACTGAGAAGTATGTAATCAGTACTCACGTGTGATATTGTGATTCAGACTTAGCTAGGTCACCTAGCAGACACAAACCTACCATTGTAGGTACTTGCTAGCCTTTTCCTACCTAGCCCATACATCTATACAGCATTCTCCATGTATATTTCCAGGTTTGCTACAGGCATGTGTCAAGCCAGCACACTTGTGTGATATGTGTGTGACAAGGTAAACTGTTCTAGCTACAGACAATACCTATATTCCACCAGCAAATCCATGTGGTAGTGAATTTTTTAAAGACGTTTTTTGTACCTGGCCATGGGGCAGATTAAAGTAAAGTGGTGCAGCAACCAGTGCAAGGACACTTTTCTCTTCCTTAGAAGTCCCTTTCCTCCACCCTGTACTCCGTATTTTAAAGACAGCGCACAATGCCAAAGGTTGTGGGGCAAAAGCGTGCAAGGTATTTGATGCAACTAATGTACTGTTCAGTGTCAGAGCTAACATTTTAACCCTAACCCTGAAAAGTACTTAGTGTCCCATTGGTACTAAAGGTGTGCTCCCTTTAAGCAGCTGCTCTGAGCAGGTGTTAAAAGTAAGAGAAATATATATATAAAGTTTGTTTTTTGATAGATTACACTGCATCATTCCCCCCCCCCAGCTGTACACCCCACTTGCGTACTTAGTCCCAGATTTATATTTGCTTTGCTCTGAATGAGAGTCATTTTTTACACTAATTTAGCGCAAACTGAACTCCATATTTATATTTTGGTGCTGGACAAGTCTAGCGCCAAAATATTGGAGTTAAAGACATTTTTTGGATGTGTCAACCTACCTTGCATCAATGGGATGCAAGGTCGGCGTTTCCATCCAAAAAATGACTCTAAGGCCCTAGCGCCCTATTTATCCTCTCATGCAAAAATGGTGCACGGGAGGTAGGTGAGCCTAAATAATGGCACTAAGCCTGCTTGGTGCCTTTATTTAATGCCTAGGTCAAGCCAGGCGTTAGGGGACCTGTGGACCCATTACCATGGTGCCCTCCCCAAGCCCCAGGAACACCCGCACCCACACCAGAGGGACACCATGGGATGGGGGACCCCATCCCAGGTAAGTATAGGTAAGTAGAGGTAAGCATTTTAATTTATTTTTTAAAGCACCATTGGGTGCCCTGAAACGGGCCCCCTACATGGCACTGGGTGCAATGGCCATGCCTAGGGGACCATTGTCCCCTGTGCTGGTCATTGGGGTGGTAGGCATGACTCCTGTCTGTTATAAGACGGGAGTCATGTGTATGGATGGTTTTTGCATCAAGAAATGACGTTAGGCTGGTTCGAGCCATCTTTTTTACTCAAATCAGCCTAACAAAATTTTTGGTGCAAAACTCCCTTCTCCCATAGCACCACCCCCACCCAGCTAACATAATTTTCCATGACGTTAGCCTTTGCGCCGGATTGCGCCATTCCATAAATTTTGCACCCAGCTGGTGTCCTTGAATGGCGCAAGCCGGCGTTATACTTTTTGACGCAAAACTGTGTTTGCGCAGTTTTGTGTCAAAAAGTATAAATCTGGGCTTTAATGCCTGAAGCAGGCAGTTTGTGGTACAAGGTGTTACAAAGTGGCACAATGCAAGATTTGCATCTGTATGAGTTTCTGCTGCTTAGATTTTTGCATTGTTGGGCCACATTAGCGTAAGATTTTTGATGGTAATGTTGAACAAGGATGCATTAAGCCCTCTTAAATCAGGGCCTATGTTCCAAAGTTGTTTACAACTGTTGTGGTGTAGTCATGCTATCTGAGATTGAGCAAGTTACATTTGGTGTGTAACGGTATAAAAGAGTATGCCATGTACATTCTGAGTTTAACTGTTTTTATTGAATTATTTACATGGTGATTCTTGGAGTACAGTTCTACGTGAAGACATTTCCCTCAATTAGTTCTCTTCTGCGTACTCCAGAAGCACTGTTTTATTGTTCCCCCTCCTCCAGTTGTACACCCTTGTTGTCATCCTCCTCATTGGGGACATCTACTTGTTCATCCCAGGGGACAGGTGTGTGTGGACAAATGTAAAGCAAAATGGCACACACATGCATTATTTTGAAGACAAGGGGTGGTGCCCTCCTGTTAAGATATAAGCACGTGAACCTTGATTTAAGGAGGCCAAATGTCCACTCCAGTACATTTGTGGTCCTTATGTAGGCTTCATTCAAGGGCCACTCTGCATTTGTTGTAGGATTTCCAAAAGGTGTCATGACCCATATCTGGATGCTGTAACCTTGGTCAGCTGTAAAGGAATGTGGGAAAATGTGTTAATCATGCACATTAGTTAATTGCTAGGTGCCATGCCCGTATTTGTTTTGAGTGGATCGGTGATTCAGACTTACATCTGGTATTGTGTGTGTTCCTGTTTGGATGGATGGTTACATTTGTCTGTGGTGAGGCACTTTCCGATCATGGATTGTGTCTTAGGAACACAATTATTGTAATTGGAATTTTTGTCTGACAGTTCGTTAATGCCAAATATGTGTAGTGTTCTCTATATTTGAGACAGGACCCCAAAGCTACAAGACCCTAGCACCTCCTTGCACCACATTAGCTTCATTTTTGTGGACACTATTGTGGGCCAACTAGACAAAAAATCACAGCACCATGTTTACAAAGTGCCACTACTCATGCAGTGCAATACTTAAACTGACTCTTTGCGACACATTATGCCTGTGCAAAGCATTATGTATGCAAGGGGTGTATTCCCACATTGGACAAAAGCAAGAATGGTGAAAAGAATCTAAGAGGTTCCAAAGAGTAATTTTTATCTGGTACTCTTGATGCCTGCACAGAGCAGGCATATGTATGGGGCACATCATTGCTTTAAATGTGCCCCTATGTAGTGTGCACAATTTGAACCATATATTTGGCAAAAATCCTACACAGTTCATCATGTTAACACTTTGCACCCACTCTGTGCCATGGTGCACCATAAATTGAATTTGGCACACACATTTTGGGGGAAGAGAGGTGCTAAGGAGCGCAAGTAAAGTAGCACTGCTATAGATGTTGTCCAAATTTTCTGACACATGACTCTTAGGCCCATTTTTATAGTTTTTTGTGCTGCATTTGTGGCATTTTGTGATGCAAAAGTGGTGTAAACGTAGAAAATACAATTATATTTTGTACGTTTGTGCTGCTTTTGTGTCAAAAGAAGACACAAATGTGGCACAAAAAATATATAAATATGGGACTTAATGCCTTCACTTTAGACATGCAGAAGAGTGATGTAGTACACATGTGTACCTATTTTGCGTGTTATGTGCCATGTAACAGATGTAGGGCCATGTGTGTTGCATGTGAATCCCACTCCTTTGCCCTTGAAATACCTCCCTTTCACAAAGTTCTTTTGTTGGTAATTGATGGATGGCATACATATGTGCATGAGGCTCAAATACCCAATGTGGAACAGTTTTATGGGATGGACTGTGATGTATGCATACTTTTTCAGACATCTCTGGGACAGGACAGGGTATGCTCTGCTTTTCAGCACCGCCCTGCATCAGGAGTCCAGCCCTGCTAAGTTCCATGTATCCTCAGTCATATGTATTTCTGGCATCTCTCTTTACAGTCAGTAATACATCTGCTGCAGTCCATTTCTGGTAGCCTTGATTCAAGGTATGGAGATGTGGGATTTACAGGTATGTTTGTTGGTGTGCTGTGAGGTGTCTATTCCTGAACATAATCTTTCATTGATGGTGATGTTGTAGTTCAATGTGTGCTGCACTATGCACCACACAAGGGTAAGTTGTACGCAATGAGTACATCTATTATATTTTGCTGATATGTAGATGGTGATGGGGCCACTCGGGTGGCAATAGATATCAGTGCTGCCTGAGATTTCTACAGCATAATAAATGTGAGGCACTGCCAAATGTGAGTTGTTTGACATTTGAATGGCTAATGCAATTCACAAAGCTGAGCGATTCTTTGGTAAGCATTATGTGTGAAGGATCTGTGTTTTGTTGTGACTATGTGGGCACATGTAGTTGTTTGGGTCCAGCTTTTGTTTTCATAGGGGACATTGCTCCACCTGTCCATCCAGGAATGTGTGAGTTAGGTGGTGCCAGGGACTTGTAGATATGGGCGTATGTGAGGGTGATATGCATTGCATGCAGTGTAATGCTGCATGTGGCATATGTGTTATGGTCTTTACATCTATGTTTTCCTGTCCATGTACGTTTGGTGTTGTGTTTGTATTGTTTGTACTATTGTTAGGGGTATTGTGTGTGTTATGATTTATATGGTATCTTACCTACAAGTAGGCCATTGCCATATTGTCCAACCTGGCATTGTTGGTTTATAGTGAAGTGCCTGGAGATTTGAGCATCATGGACGCATCTGGGATATTTTGCAAGCCTGTTTGTGATAATTCCATTGTAGTCCACGATGGCCTGCACATTGCTGGAATGGGAGTGGATATGTTTGTGGTTCCTGTAGAGGTGCTCGGTTGCTGCAGGAGGGACAAGTTGGACATGGGTGCAATCTACTGCACCCAGCACATGTGGGAAGCCAGCAATTTAGTGGAAACCTTGCTTGCTCTACGGATGCAGTTCCTGGGTGTTGGGGAACTGGATGTGGTGGGGTGTGAGTCTGATGATGGTGTCCAGGACCTTTGTAAGGAAGGCAGAGAGGGATGGTTGTGCCACAGTCATCTGGAATGAACCTGATGCCAGCAAGTGGAGGACAGCCAGGGGTTTGGTCATGGGTGGACTTGCTGTGTGACTTTGCACTCTTGCTGTGATGTCTGACGCAATGTGGTGGAGCAGGTGCACAATACACTTCTGCCTCAGACAGTAGCATCTGATACCTCTTCTTCCCTGAGGTCCAGGCTATTTGTATGGTGGTGAAAGATTCTCTCCCGCCTTCTATGCTGCATTTGTGGCTGCTGTGGTGGTGTTTGCAGTTGCTGTAGTGGTCCTGGTGGCACTTGACATTGTCGCTGTCGTCTTCTATGGGGTCCAAGCTGTAAGAGCAACAGTTCCATGGAGTCCAGTTGCTTTCCAATACTCCTTCTGTGTGTTTCCCTTATGTATTAGTGTGTGGGCCTTATTTTACAGCTGGTCTGACCAGGGGTTAAAAATGTGCTGCTAATCGGACTTAGCATCATTTTTTGGACCCGGTCCTTTGGGTGAGTCGTTTTTCTACCTAGTCTTAAATTTGACACTAGCGGCCTAGCATATTTTTTTAGGAGGGAATGCCTACCTTGCATATCATTGTTGTTAAGCAATACAAGGTGAGGTGGTACTCATAAAAAATCATGCTAAGTTGGACATTTTGATGATACACTGCTCTAGGGTCAAACTACCAATGTGCCAATTTTGCATTAAAAAAACGTCGCAAAGGCGGTGCTAACTTTTCTTAAATATGGGCCTATATGCTCACAACTGTTTGTAAACTATTCTCCTTGCTGTTTCTAATGCACTGCATCCACACTAAGACCAAAAGGTCCAGGGAGAGCACACCCTCCCACACAGTGCCACAAGGCAGCAGGCCAAACCAGGTGAGCCTATCTTTTCTGGTCTTATCCCAACACCCCCTTCCACTTATGGACAGTGTGTGATTTAAGGGTTGTTGTCCCATCTCCATAGGCTGCCCTCCAGGGGATAGAGGTTCAGCATCATCTCCGTGGTCAGAACCATGTGAGTGCATAACAAGCGGCGCATTTCTATCATAAATCTGATTTATCATTTCAGCGTGACTTAAAAACAGTGACAGATTGTTTAAGGATTTCATCACTTTGATAGGCACACACAGTAAAACAAATTTCTATTTTTTTAAATAATTAGTAGACCATCACACAAGGTGTTGTACCTTGTTGCATTTGCTGATTTAATTATAGTTACTTTTTAACATTACTTTGCTAATTGCATTTTTATTGTGCTTTTGCAAAAATATATTTTGGAACATGAATAGTGTATTATTTGCTGCTGCCTGATAAAGGTATTTAGCTGTCCTGTGGTCAGAATCCCTGTCAGTTGGTGCCTCAGCAAATTATTGCCCCTTTACCATGCAGTTCACATGATCCTGTCACTTCCGCAATCATCTTGAAGCACGCAAAGTGTAGAGTATAGCACTCTCTGAGGGCTAGTTTACAGAGAATAAACAAAGGTCTGTACTGTAGCCATGTGCCATGGAAGTAAGTATGAGCTCTATTTACAGATATTTCAGTGCTGATTAATTGATCCTGTCGGTAGAGCAGAGGCATATATTAGTAAATCTGCATTACAAGAGTAATTCACCCCTATTTAATACATGTCTCAGGCTGACCATTGCAGCCTGAATGCAGTATGAATGCCTGAATGCAGTATCACGCTGCCATATCGATTTGGCACTTAAAACCCATTGCCAAGCCTTAAACACTCCTTTTATTACTTATAAATCAGCTCTGAGGTAGGCCATATGTAGCCCATTGGGCAGGGTGCTATGTAATTAAAAGGCAGGACTTGTATTTTTTGCTACTGTGAGGCCTGCTCCCCACATAGGATAACATTTGGGATTCCTTATTGCTTTTACTAAGCTTTAATTGCTGATTGGGAAAGGTTAGATCTGTCATGTTTAGTACCTATGGAATTGTAATGATAAATCCACTGTAATGGTAAAGTCAGATTTATTGTTACAATTATATAAATGCCACTTTTAGGAAGTTGGTATTTTCCTGCTCTTGGCCTTGTGTGCATGCAGTCTGTCTCTAGTACATGTCTAGGGTGGGTGACAGCTGGGCTTTGTACAGTCCCTCAAGACAGCGACACACAAGCTTAGGTATGACTGATGGGCTATCTACATCCTGATGGTCGTCCAGGGCAGGAGGGGAGGGAGTAGCTGTCCACAGTCTCATACTTTCACTTGAATAGGCTATCTCTATACCCCACACAAAGCAATGCTTAGCTACTTGTATTGAGTCTGAAGCCAAGGCAGGAAGGGAGGACCTATGTGCTGCTGAAAGACTGACAGTCTCCTGGACTGCCGATCTAGAACAACTGCTTTCTTGCTGTGCTGACCTGCTGCCTCCTGCCTCCTTGCCTGGATGACAAGGACTAGACCCACATCACTGGAACCCAACACTCTGAGTGACTCCAAGGGCCAGCTGACTGGTCTTCTGTTTTGTGAAGTCTCAGGGACTCAAAAGACTTCCAACTCACCTGCTACAGCACCTGGACTCTGTCAACTATGGGTCTTGTTGTGCCAAGTGGTGCCAATCCAGCCCTGGTCCTTTGGAGGTAGATGCAAAGCACTACTCCAGTCAAAACTAAAACATCGATGCTAATGAGTCACTCAGAACCGACATATCTCCATCTATGCTGATACATCACCACAGCTGCAAGGATTGAGGACATTGTATCGCCAATGGTGCAGTGAATCACTTTTATTTTCAACACATGCCTGACTTTGCATGGCTCAGAGCTGAAGCATCACCTCCAACAAAAGGGTCAATGACAACACATTGCCTCATCTGCTCCTTGCATCTCACTCAATGCAACAAAGTACTTTGCAGTGGGCCAAGGCTGGCCCTTGCATCCCACATGCATTGAATCATGGTCAGGCTGAACTTTCAGATTTGACCAAGTCTAGCATGACCAGATAGGCCCAGTTGGTGCTCTATGCTTTGAAGCACTACACTTGTGTTTATTTTTTTAAAATTCATAACTCAAGCTCTACTGATTGGATGTTTGTTGTTTTAGTCTTGTTTAGTTCATTAAATTAAACTATTTTTTCTAACCAGGTGTGGTATCTGTTTGTGTGTACTTTCACTGTTTTACTGTTTGAAATGCTGCACAAATACTTAACACATTGCCTCTTGAGTCAAGCCTGTCTGTTCTGTGCCAAGCTACCATGGGGTGAGCACAGGTTAATTTAGTGTGTGTGTGTGTGACTTACATTGACTAGGGTTATGGTTCCTGCTTGGACAGGGAGAATACCTCTGCCAACCAGACCCCCAATTTCAAATTGTAACATAATTGTTTACATGGCCTATTCACATCCTACCTTCTCAGTAATTAGGTCTACGTAGGAGGGGCTTATTAATATTTAAAAAGAAGGTTGTGTTCTATAACAAGGGTCGAACATATATCTTAAAACTGCACAGCCATGCTACAAATGGTAGGCTGAAGTCATATTCATGCTGTCACTGTAGTGGTTGACAGAATGGATGCTGCAGTCCACCAATGACATTTACATTGCCTGACAACACTCCGTACCATAAACTAGAGACTTATGGTTAACCTACATACCCAATCAAGTGGAATACCAGTTTCATCAGATTGAAAAGGGAATACATGAACTTTTCCATTAGTTTACAAGGGTACAGTGCCCAGAGTTCTACTGCAAGCAATAAAAATCAAGGCTAACATCTGGGGGCATACATGAAAAGATGATAATTTCCAACAGTTCTGATTTACAGTTTGGTGAATAATCCATCTGTCAGAATGGTAATGTACTTTACAGCCACTATCCTGATGGACTACAAGTCATCATATTTAGAGATGCCTGCCAGCTGTGTGGTCATCTCTGCACATTGAAACAAACCACTGTTACTTCAGTTCCTTTCAACGTACAAAAGGTTTGGTGGACAATAGTCATCAGTTTCAACATCTAAAATGTTTCTGTTTTTAATAATCAAACTCTTAAAGCTGGAATTTGTTTAATCCTACACCAACCCCTTAATATCTTTCCTTTGAAAGCCTCTCTTCTACCAGGCTTGCAGAAGAAGTTTTCAATTGACAGAGACAATGGTAGCTCCATTGGCAAAAACATTAAGGTCTGCCTATCTCAAAAAAGGTGGACTTACTGAGGGTTTGGCAAAAGGTACTCCGTTGCCCTTGAGATAGAATACCCTGACTAGCAAAATCTTATTAGGGTCTTTATTTTTTCAAACTCAAAATATGCCAATTAGGGATTAGCCAATTTTACCAGAGGATCAGAGGACATAAACTGGGCACAAGACATCGGTATCCCAGTGCATAGAGTTAAAAAAAAAAAACAGCTGCATCATTTCACAAAAATGTGAGTAAGCCATTGAAAAAGATGCAGTTTCTCACATTATGGCATCTATACCACTAACTTTGGCGGAACTATTTTAATATTCTGTAAGGTCTTGTAATGTTACTCAAGGCATCAGCTCTTCTTGCCTCTGATGTGTCATTAGGGTAGTATTCTTTGTTGTATGCACCTAACAATGCTTTCACCAAAACTAAATTGAAATTATCCATGGCTGTAGCATATAACGTTGCATAATATTCATAAAAGACTTGACTTACATTGTGGCAGGTGTGGTTATAAGGTTATTTCCATCCTTGGAATGTATCCTAGAATATTTAGAGCTATGGTTTGGTGTGTTCGAGCAGCTATAACTGATCCTATTTTGCAGTTGTGTTCAGATCTCAAGTATGTAGAGCTTTGGATCCGCAAAGCCAAACCCCTAGTAAGTAATACCCTTCTCTGAGTTCCAGGTGCAAGTATAAACTGCCACACAAGCTGTACTTGTTCTCTTTTGTGCACCCTAATACGTAATTGGCGCCATTTTGAGGGACCATTTGTTTGCCTAGTACATATAATTTAGGTGGAAACTTTAATAGAAGCTTTCATGATATTCCAAACTATGCTGCATTTTGCTGTCCCCTGGTTAATATATCAAATTATTTGACAAAAATCCTAATGTCTTGAATCTGTTTTAGCTTCAATTAAAGTCGTAGTAAATGTTTATAGAATGTTATTGGCCTGTGTTCTATTGTATAGTTTGCTCGTGTATGAAGGATAGAGGTGCATGGTTGGACATCTAGTATGAATTTATGTCTTGTATCACATTATCATTTTGCTGACAAGGAAATAGTTGATTTAAGAATATTGAGGGTAGACAGTGGAAAAAAGGTAGATGCCCCTGCATGTGGAGTGTGCCTGGATTTCTCTAACTCCAAGGATCTAATAATATAGATTGTCCATTATTAGTTAGGCTGATTGTCTCACTCTGCTTATTGTAATGATTTAGTTACCCTGAAGGACAGAGATCAAGTGTTGTGGTACACATACTTTATTTGTTTTAAGAAAAAATGTGAAGAAACAATATCTATTTCCAGTTGTTTCTTCCATTTTTTGGATCTATAAGGATATATGTTGCACATTATTAAAGAGAATGCTTGGCTCACTTTGGTCATTTTAATGATTCAGGAAAATGCTAAGGACAAAAGATTTGGAGATGCCTTATGCATATATATTTTTTTTTTTAAATAAAAATGTACAGAAACAAATTTATATTTCCAGCTTCTTCTTATTTTTTGTTTTGTGGTACGTTTCCAATATATGTTTTTGGGTTGTATTTTGGGGGAACTCTTTGGATTTGAGATTTCTTTTCTTAAGGTGATTTATGTATATATGTATGCTACTATATGTAATTGATTTTCTGAACATTTATGCAATTTTGCAACTGTGTTTGTGAGTATTTAATGCAATATTGTATTTTACTTTGAATTTGGAGACATGTGGTTGCTCTGTTAATATTGGTTTATTAGGAAAACCCAGAATGCATGTTTGTGTTCCTCTAGCTGGCTTCTTGACCTATATGGGGTTCACAGAGTGCTAAATAATCTTCCCAGAAGGTCCTTGGTTGTCCGTACCCCTTATGATGTCATATTTGGGATACCTAGGAATGTCCCAGATCTTGATGACTCTGGTGCAGTGGCGGCAGAAACACCTTTTGACATTAAAAAAGTGTCCCTATTTTACAGGATACAACAATTCAGTGATGAAAATTCATCTGCCTATTCGGCCACCATGGGAATAAGTGCTTTGCCAACAACATCTACTGGCTGGATTCCTAAAGTTGTAAATTTAGTGCATGAAAAAATTGCTGTAAAGAAGGAGTTTGGCCCATCATTTTGAGCTCCGGTTTCAGCCCTGGGAAGACACAGTATTGGAATTATCATTTTACCTCCGCTGCCTGGTTCTAAAGAAAAGCTCTTTGTTTCAATTGACAACCTCAGATTATATCACATAGCTGATCCTGCACAGTAGACCAAGAGGATTCCTGGGTAGTTCCCTTGCCCCTCTAACTACCCAACTGGATGTCTCTCTTTAAGCACTCAACAATGCTTTAACTCGCAAAAATGTTCCCCAAGCTTGGAGAGGGCGGAGAATGAACTTTTGTTAATTCCTGTCTCTGCTTCATCAACAAGAAATGTCCAAGATGTAAAATTCAACACAAATGGATAGACCTATTATTATGAACCACTTACTTTGGGTACATCTACCAGTTCTACACCGGCTCCAGTTTTTGCACGGTTTCTCGTTACTTAGCTTACATTGATGTATTTTTCTTTAGATTCTTCAGCCTCAGCAACTGCACCTTTATCAAGAGCATGCAAGCTTTACACTTGGCTTAAAAACAATTGTTTGGTTCGTCCATAGTCCTATCTGTGGATACTATTGACATTGCTTGTCTTCCTGCTTTGAATTGGTTCTGTCATTGTTTTCTTTCTGCTGGTAAATGGTCAGTATCTTCCTGAATGCTCGGCTGTTGAACTGGTGAATGAGGTTTTAACACCTTAACTATCTTCCCATAAGTTCCTAAGAGACTTGTCCCTTGTGAACATTTCAGCTGTTCCCATTCCCGATACGGATGTTTGGGATAAAGTACAATATGAAATATTTGGCCCTACTGAGATCTTTCATATTCCATGTGTCTTCAAAATATCTATGAATTATGTTATTACACCGTGGTTTGTTTCTGATAACTGGGAAGTAAAAACAGTTGATTTTATGCTTACTGAGCTTGACTATTATACTCTATTTGAAAGTGAGAATGCTTATCAAACAACTTTGAATTATGAGGAAATGTTCTGTTATCATCATTATGGGCATTGCTTTCTGCACCAACTGGTACCCCGAGATTTATTTACAATTACACACAATGAGCAATGAGAACATTGTCCGACCCCACCATTAGGGAGTTCCAAAACGTGTTGACAAATTTGTATATTTTACTGGGCATAATGATACAAATGCTGATTTATACTATTTGAAATTACCTTCCTCTAAAGCGGGAACAATATTGCTAACCGACACCAAATTAATTTACTCAGATTCTTGTGTTTCCCAGCTGGCAGTTGAGGGCTATGAGTTTTGTAAAAATGCAAATGAGAGTGTTTGGGGAACACAAGATTGGCAAAGACAGGATAGGATAGCTTTATTTAGAGAATGCCTTATTCCTTTACAAATGATATTTTTAAATGACACCATTCAGCGAAAAGCTTGCCTTGGAAAAGCGAAAATAAAAGAGCTGAATGTGCCCAGTATTCCTACACCAGCAACATTTGATAATTGTAAGACACTTTTTAATGTCACTGAACAAAAGATCCATAGTTAGGTTTGGAATGGTACCTTTATTTCATCACTTTCACGCTCCGACGGTTGGTTATTGTGGCCAGTGGACACAAATTCTTGTCAAATACAATTGGTAAGCTTCACACTGGGTTTTAGAGTAAGCCGTCTGGACTCTCGTTATGTCAGAGCTCAACACTCAAATATCGTTACAGCATACAGTGTGGACAAACTGTACTAACAGTGGTTAAGCTCTTTCACATTAACAGCTGTAAAAGAATAACTTAGTGTCCTTTCAGAAAATGTTGACTTACAAGATTTATTACTAGTTCCTAGAAAGCCATGCTCAAAACAATTTTTTATGTGCCATATCTAATGAGATATGAAAGTTTTCACTAAAGGAAGCTTTCTCATGATTAAGGCATATTGATAAAGAAAACATGGAAAAGGCTCTAGCCGTTGTCCATAATGGTATGAACACATTGTCTGATCACTTTTACACACCAAATAACATCTTGTAATCTGCAATAGACATCATTCAAAATGACATATCCTTTTCACACCATGGACAGAGTCAGCTTAAGTCCATTATACAGTTTGGTTAGACGTTGTAGGTTCTCAAAAGTGGGCGAGTGCCCTGGCAGCATGTTAACTCCACTGAGTTACTTGCTGCATTTAATTTGACAAGATGGCATCAGATAATGGCTAAAAAAGAAGTGAGTTACATTATGCTCAATATATCGAAATGTTAGAAAAGTTGCCTTCCACTGTAGCGGAAATCATCTGCATTATGGTTAATACATGGGGGGATTAATCTCCCCATTTCAACCTTTCAACATTTCATTTCACCAGGTGTTTACAATATTTAGCTGTAAGCAGATTTGAGTGGTTGGGGGACAGTTCCATCCATGAAGTGTGCAAGCTGCTTTTTGATTATAAATGTTTGAACAGTGAGACAGAGGTCTTTCTTAGTGGAAGTAAATTCAAGACTGCTGTTAGTCATTCTTTGATTTGTAAACAGCTGTCCTTGCATGTCACTTGCAATGCGGCCATGGCAAATCTGGCATGCTGTCTGAAGAGTACTCCTGTTTCTTTGATTCGCCCGGTATTTCAGATACTTTTGAATGGAAGCTATGTGATGCTGAGTGATGAAGTTTGTTGCAGGGTCTGGAATCGCGTACATGATTTTTGTATCTCAAATTTGAATATTCCTTCAGCCATGTGTTATATCCCCAGGCACGAGAGATAAAAGAAGCAGAGAAGTCGCCGCACATTGCTACTTCAGATGCAAATTTTGGCAAGCTGAGCAGGCTAAAGGCCCAACTCCAAGTAGCAAGGTCATCTGCAGGGATACAGTCCCTAATAAATACCAAACTCCCCAAACACTTTTGACAATTGGTGAGCAGGATTTTTAATGAATGTAATAGTGCAGGGATTGTGCACTTTTTAAGGCTGTTGGTGCTGGATTCGTTAACACCTTCCAGATTGTATTTGGAGTTATACCTTTGGCCATCCACACACTTTTTTCAAGTGTCTTTGGTGAATTCCCAGTACCTTTAGTATTAATTGACAGTGTTCTGCTGTTACAATTTTTACAACGCAATGGCTGTCCCATCTCAACAAAGAGGAGTAATGAAAGAGGCTCCACAAGCCCACCTATGTCGTGATTGCATGATGCAGTATTTCAGAGCTTCATTGTTGGAGGAACTTGAGCTGAATTGATCACTGTCATTATGACAAATGCTCATATGTGTGCAGCCAATTTTTCATTGTTTGTGGTGCTTCTTTGATTGCACACTAAAGGTGTGTCTTGCTGTACAGCCTGTGCCTTCTTTGGACAAGGATCTGTTAATGTTCTCGATGAGGGTTCATTCATGAACATATCCATTGAGACTGTGGTTGTTACGCAAGGAATCCTATGAGCCGCCCCTTGTGAATATCCTGGCTCTTTCTTCATCTGGCACTATGACAAATTCTGCTCACTCGGCCGGCCCTATGGCTGAAGCTCTTAAGCACAGGTGCTCCTTAAATCTTTAATCTGATGCGATGGTCACCCTATCACCTTCCGAAGTGGAGTTCTTTCTAGCTTTTGTCTCCATTGATGACATCAGAGATTTCCTGCAGAATCATGATTATTGCTGAATTTGACCTTTGGCATTTTTTTCCCGGATTCTAAATTGTCCTTTTAATTTGGAATGTCTGTTGGCTTGCCTTGCTTGTCATCTTCAACATTTTATATTTTTTATATACATTTAACTATGCTTTTGGTGTTTTAGTCTTAGAGCGTTGTTGTTTTAGGTCCTGGACTTTGCACTTTTATCCTGTCAATGGGGAGGGGTGTTGTGGGTTAATTTTAGGTAATTTTTTCAGCACGCATATTTTGCTTAGGCTTGTGGCCTGCACACCTTCACCTAGTTACATGCTCTATTTTCATGTATTCATTTTATTCAATTTTAGCATAGCTAGATTTTAGCTGGATGTTTTATTTTTTTAATCAACTGCTATTCTGTAAATGTGCTGGTACTGCTTTCATTGCATGGCATTTCCACAGAGTACCTACGCTCAAGGTTGCTCATTGTGGTATATGATAATCTATCTAGTATTAGCATCACAAGAGTACACAGACAGCCCAACACTTAGACGCATGATCACATCAGGCCTGTTTCTCAGAACACACATATATTTTATTATAAAAACAACACATAGGTCAGAGAAGGTTAGAGAGGTCGTTCCGGCCAGTAGATCCATCAAAGCTGTATGCCATTTTGTTGCTACTTTGCTGATGTGAGCCCTGTCCCTGCAACCAACCGAGGAGACAGGGTAAAGGCCCCTGTTTTAGATAATGGAGGCATTTCATCATAGATTGCAGTCTTTTCAATAAATGCATTGAAAACTGTCCCGCATCTCTCTTTGATTGCCTAAGTATGTATAAGCCTTCTGCTAACAGGAGAAAGGGGTAAGATCTGCAGGTCATGACTTCCCTGAGTAGTCACAGAGTGTTATACATCTGGTTGCCACAAATCACCGTTACTTTCCAGGTTAGGTAAGGTGCTGCTAGCTAGCTGAAAGGATTAGGCTGACAGCTACCAAACACTGTGGGACTGACTCAGTCACCCAGTCACCCACAAGGGGTGGTGCTACCACCCAAATCCAGTAGTCTTGTCATCATGACAAGAGTCACATAACAGTGCAGCCCAATGGCACAGATGGATGTCGGCCAGGCTGCCCTCATATGTACAGCGGACACATTTGTCAAAGGAGATCCTGAGGGGTTTTCATCCAAGGAAATTCCCTCACTCTGGAGATCATGGCAACAAACCAGAAGAAGAGATTCTGGAAGCGGTAAGGGCGGTATGGGAGGACAATCATTTTATACAGGGCCACTCTACCAAGCACATTAAGTGGAAGGTTAGTCCAACATTTGAGGTCTGCCTGGATGACCCAGGTAAGAAGGCTAAGGTTGAGACTACGGGCCAGATCTGGCTCCCATGTCATGTGAATCCCTAGATACTGAAAGCTTAAACACCTGATAGGCAGAACCAGATGCCAAGTCTCATCAGCTCTGTCTCTTCTCAGAGGGATCAGCAATGACTTTGGCCAGTTCACTGTGAGGCCCAATGTACTCCCAAAGGCATCTAGAATGGTAGGAAGGTGGAGTCCTATGTCCGCCGGATGGGCTATAAACAGAATGATATCACTGGCATATAGGGATTATCTATTCTCTAGTGTCATTCCTTAGTCAAACTCCCAGACCTGGGCATTGCATCGTACCAACAAGGTCTAGGTTCTATGGTGAGGGCAAACAGAAGGGGCGACAACCCTAACTGGTGCCTCAGCAGATAGGGAATATGGAGGAGAGTACGCCATTCACCTACATCATTGTCTAAGGCCTAACGTATAGGGTATGAATGCAGACTCAGAATCTAGGTCCAAGCCCCATTTTGGCCAATACCTCCTGGAGAAAGGTCCAGCATAGAGAATTTTATAATAGTTCACACATATGGCAGCTACCTCCAGCCCTGACGTCACCCGTGTACGGTCAGGGCTACAATTCTGGATATCACCCTCAATGCCCTAAAGGCCTCATAAAATCTGTGAACTTCATCCAGACAAAGCTGGCACAGGTCAGCCCATTCTACCATCAGCGATGGCCCAGGAGTTCTGGTAAACCTCTCCCGCCCAGGGATTCAAGTTCTAAAATCAAAGCCTCCAACTGGGCAAGGTGGGACTGTGTGTCACCCATAGGGCCCCTGAAATGGGAGTGGGTGTTTCGATGCATAGTGGCCTTGTAGGCCTCCCATAGAGTCCCCAGGGACTTCAACGAACCCTGGCTGTTGTCTAGAAATAACTCTAGGTCTGTTTCCAAGGCTTGTGCTGTTGATCAGTTAGGAACCAGGCATTAAGCAGCCACATTGGGCAATCTCTGTCCCTTGAGGTGTCCCCCACAGCTGAAGTAACCGGCATAAGGCCTGGAAGATATGGGAGCCACATGTGTTTAGAAGGCCAGTGGCTGGCAGCAAAAATAGGTTTATTTGGGACAGGGTTCAGTGGATGGTTGAGGCAAGATTGTATTTGTTTGCCATAGGATTCTAGACTCACCAGGCATCGCAATGCCCCACACCTACCTGCCATCTGGCAAGGTTCCTCCCTTTGATGGTTACTGTGCAAGAGCCCTGATGGAAGCCCATGGGACCCATACTATCAATTATGTTACCACCCAAGATTAGCTTGCCAGTAGAGAGGGAAAGCCCCAAGTCCCTTAAAGATGATAATGAAGAATGGCAATTTGTGGGGGGAGGCATATGCTAAAACGTTCATAATGAGCACCATTTATGGAATCTTCTACCAGCACATATCGCCCTAGAGTATTATGTGTGATATGGGACACTACTTTTAGCAAGGAGTCATGAAGGTGAATCACTACACACCGAGAGTACCTGTATCTAGCCAGGAGGAAGCAATTTGTACCCAGGAGATGTGTTTCTTGCATCATCACCACTTGGGGCTGGGTCTATTGAGGAACTGTAGAAACCTGCCCCCTTTAATGCATTCCAACAGGCTGTTAACCTTCCACATTAGGACTGTAAATGCCTTCATAGTAGGTCAAATGATGCTGTGAATAATGCCCAGGGTAAAGACATATGAGGTGTCCAGGGATCTCTGTGACCTCTAGGGGGACCTTGTAAATATGGCCTCAAGTGAGGTAGAGCAGCCAGAGCTAGTAGGTGCTAAGCCCTTGGCACAGGCTAGGGCAGATTGTCTTCCATCCTTGCCACCATTGCCGAAGTATCCCACCTTCCAGGGGTCTGTACGGCCTCCCCTGAATCTCACATCATGAGCAGACACCCAGCGCCTCTTCAGTCCAATTAGGGCTCCACACCTCCTCTGTTGTCTCAAGACTCACAGGAGGCCTGAATTGTATCCCTAGGGCAAAGTGGCCCCAGCAACCACCCTGCAGTTAGACCCAGTTAGTGGAAGGCACTGCCACATATACAGAGCTGCAGGCCTGCACTGCCATTTCCCTCATGGCCGCCAATGTTGATGAGGCCCTAAGTTGCTATCTGGGGGCAGCTAGGCCAGCAACCTCTACATGTTCTCCCACAGAGGGACCTAGGCAAAGTTCTGTCCAGAGGAGCGCCCTGGGGTCCCCACAGGCCCTCCTACAGTGCACAGCTTAGGCCTCAAGATCAACCGAGCACCGAGCCTACGGTCTGCCCTCAGCCAAAGTGTGTGCAGGCCACCGTGGGGTCTGAGACATGCTGGGAAGATAGTGCAGTGCTCGGTAGCACACCAGCACTGCTGCATCATAGTCACAAGGTGGGAACAGAGTGGGAGGTCAGGAAAGCATGACCACCATCTGGGATGTCCCAGCTTCACCCTTGCATGTTGCTTCTTTTGAAGTAAGTAGGAGCCTAAAATGTCCACTATGAAAAGTGGTGTTCACTAAATGGCAGGGTTTTCTTAAGGTGTCACAAACATGTACTCCCTGTATACAGGAGAACTCACATAGGTGGTGTCTGTGTGAGAGGTGACTGTATTGATGTTCATTTAGTTTTGCATGAAAGCCACAGTCTGTGTTGCACTTTGTGTAGGTGCATAATTTCCTGTATTTGATGTTATTTATGCATGCATATACCATGCAAAAGACATACCAGTTAGCCTTGTCAGTGATGTTTTCATATCAACTGCATTTCAGGGGTTTGATAATAGTGCAAACAACCTATTCACTATCTTGCATGTATATATTTTCTTAGTCATAGAAAAATGGAGTGCTATTTTATCCCTGCAATGACCCAAATGTATTTGATGCAACCTAAGCTAAAACATGTTCAACTTGTATTTATAAAATAAGGGATTCGTAGGCTGAGGCATGTACAACAAACAAGGAAATCTAATATGTTTCATTGAGATACTACCCTAAGGGGCACATTTGCAAGCCCCTTGTGAACCTTGCTCCACACTAGCGTCACTAACTTGGCATCAAGGAGGCAATTTCCCAATGCCATATTTACAAAGTGGAGCAATGCATGCATGTTGCAGTGAAATTTATTAGATTTCACTGCGGCATTTTTGGCGCCATTTTCAGGGAAGGTGTTAAAATGATGCACCCATAATCTCCTATGGGCCTCCCTGTGATTTGCTGGACTAGCATCAAAATGTTTGGCACTAGTGCAGCAAAGCGCCACAATAGCGCCAAAAATGTTGATGCTATTGTGGTATTGTGCGCCATGGTGCAGTTGGGGGGGGTGCAAGAAAAGTGGCGCATCAATGCTGATGCGCCACTTACTTCTAAATATGCCAACATGGGCCAGATTTTAAAAAAGTGGAGCTGCACCCAATGCAGCTTCGCATTTCTTCTGCCACTTAGCACCATCTAATGTCACCATGTGTGTGCTGTATCTAAGATATGGTGCACCATGGCAGTAGTTAGGGATCTGGCATCAGATTTTTTGACGAGAGTTCAGAACTTTGCAGGTTTAGTGTCAAAAATGTTGACGCTAACCCTGCAAAGCCCATTGAGGCCCATTGTAACCCACGGTATGCCTCCTTTTGACGCCTGCTATGAGCCGGCATTAAAAGTGCTGAAAGAAATTACGCAAAGAACTCTTTTAGATTCCTTCGCACCATTTTTTCTGCCCACCCCCAACGGGGGAACGTCCCCTTTGCATACATTATGCCTGGCACAAGCATAATGTAGCGCAAAGGGTTACGAAGTGGCGCAATGCATGCATTGTGTCACTTTGTAAATTTGGGGTGGCAATTTTGGCCTTGTTGGGCCACATTAGCATTAAAAAATTACACTAATGTGGTACATGGAAACGTTAGGGGCTCTTAAATTTGCCCCTAAGGCCCATATTTATACTTTTTTAGCGCCGCATTTGCATCACTTTGTGACGCGAAAGTGGCGCAAACTTACAAAATATAGTTGTATTTTGTAAGTTTGTGCTGCATTTGCGTGAAAAAATGACGCTAATGCGGTGCTAAAAAGGTATAAATATGGACCTAAGTATCCAGTGACCACGCAAACTCTGTATTATAAAACACAATGAGCGTAACCTCACTCCTAGCAACTTCTTACATTTCCGCCAGAGCTACTGTACTTTAAATTATAAATGTGCATTTGTTGCCAATGCAAATACAAATGTACGTCCTGGCTCCCCTCAGGCCTTCCTTTGATTCCTACATCAAACGTTAGAGAAAGAGGTGAGATCCAAACGCCCATGAACATAATAGAAAGGAACGGAATGTACAAGTATACCGAATAATAAGGTAATCACATTACAATACTCACCGAGGGAGCACAGTGTAGAAATCCACTGCGAGATAAAAAATTAAAAAAAATAGAATCGTCCTGTTCAACATTTCAGTCGTGCGTGCCTCTTTTAGGCAAATCCATAGTTTTTCCTGAAACACTGAGGATTCGCATTTCTAGTTTGAAACGAGTTAAACAAAAACACCACTTTAAATGCACTAGCTCTTTAATTATTAATGTGACTAATTGAATGCCCACATCAGTTTCACATCTATATCAATCCAAGTAAGGAACTTATTTACATCTTTCTAGTTGGATTCAGGTGTTATATGCTGATTTCCCAAGGATCGTTAAATTTTTCATGAGCCTTCTGTGTTGAGAGAAAATTGATCATAAGGGATATAAATATACCGAGCAAGGAGAGTAGGCCTTGTAGTCAAACGGCAAAGTGACCTCGTATTTTTTGTGACACATTATTTTATAATTCTATTTTATCAAAATCCGTGAACATCAGAAGCTGCACTTCATCAGCAACATAAAATTATCACAAAAAAATCAAATTTAATTTGTTTCAAAAGTTGAAATAACGTAAAACTAGAAAGTGAGGGTTTGACATGACAAATGCATTTATTTGGTTTCTGAACTCATCAAATATGATACAAATGGCTGCTCTTAATCTGAGAAAAGCAAATAAAAGATTATTTACTTAAAACATGATATACATATAGCAGAATAGTTTTCCATATAATGGCTCCGTGTTTTATTTTAAATATGTTATAAAGGTTTGTTTACCCGAGAATGTGCAGTACAAATAAACCGCAGTTCCATATTTTCATTTATGTGCTTGTGTGTAATAAAAAGTTAAAACCTGAATTATGATTCTTCCTCAAACTGACACAACCTGTGAATTTCGCCATTCAGATCGTGGTGCAATACATAACCCTTGTCACCCCTTTCGCTGTGTACGGCCTTACACATGAAATCAATGGTTGTGAGTTTTTTGTGCAGATTAAGAGTTGTTGTTAGATTTTTTTACAAGAAGTCTTGATTTATGGCTTCTATATTGTGTTTTATCTCTCTTCCTAATTTTGGGGGGATTTTTGCATTTTTGTTTTTCTCTTTTTTATCAATTTCTTACTTCTCATGTTTTTATCAGTTTATTTGTGCAAGACATCCAAGTTATCTTATTTCTTCCTATGTATCTTGCGAGGCGTTTCAATTTTGTACTTGTCAATCTTTGTCGTTTGATGATGTAAGTCTAATCATGTTTTGTGCTTTGTTTCTCGTGTATGATGTTGTTAATCAGTGTTCCCTTTTCTCTTTCTTGACAACTGGCTCTCCAACAAATGTATTGGCTACTTTCTGAGTTTTTAAATTTGTTTTGATTGTCTTTAGCACAAGTGGTGGCCCTCAGGTATGGCGGAGGAGCGTCGCCCCCGCCAGCAGCAGGGCCATGGCGGTTAAAGGGGCGAGGCCTTCGGGGTGATGAGCACTGAGGGGAGCGCACTGTGCACTTCCCTCAGTGCGCATGTATGTTTGGCTGGCCGTCTTGGCACTGTGTTGCTGGGATGGAGAGAGCAGGCACAGGCAGGGCCTGCTGCTGACACGAAGAGGATCGGCGGCGTGGCAGTAAGTATTTTTTTTACTTAATTTGATTAATTTCCTCCCGCGCCGTCCCTCCCCTTTTAAGCTCCGCAAGCCACAACTGTTTACCACACATTTAATTACCAACCCTAATTTGCAGAGCCTTTGACTGCTCTGTTCAGGTTGGAACAGGGCTGGCCAGAGGCAAGCCATTCGCCCAACCTGGAATGGGTAGTCAACACCCACTTCAACCTTTGACTGTGCACAGTGGAAGTGAAAGTTGGGTTCAGGGACTAGCCAGAGCCAGGAGACCAACCATGGCCATTTACTTCCTTTCACAGTTGGCATTGGCCACTGAGCTTGGCTGTAGCCAAGACCAAGCTTGCTTCTAGGCCCTATGCCTAATGATCCACAGGCCCTTCATTCTCTGCAGCTCACCCTCCTCCACTGCGCACATCCACGGACGTTATTTAGGGGTCACCAGGGTTTGCAGCTTCAATCCCTGGCTTGCCTCTCGCAACCCCTGGAACTGCATTTGTGACCCCTGGCGTCAGAAGTGGCAAAGTCAATGCCATGAACAATGGGGCAGCTCACCCTAATGGACATCAATTGGGGCTCCAATTTCATAGCTTTTTCAGTGTTTTATCACAGTAACACTGAATATTAATAATCACTATTTGTTAGACTTGGCAACCTTGGCGTGGTCTCCCCTAACTTTTTGCCTCTGTTTCGCAGGTTGTTGATGTATGCTGCCAGTGCTAAAGGGCAAGTACTCCTATTTAAAATGTATGTGTAATCGACTTTCCATGATTGGCATATTTAATTTACTAGTAAGTCCCTAGCAAAATGCACTAGAGGTGCCCAGAGCCTGTAAATCAAATGCTACTAGTGGGCCTGCAGCACTGGTTGTACCACCCACATTAGCAGCCCAATAAACATGGCTCAGACCTGCCACTGCAGTGTCTGTGTGTGCAGTTTTAAACTGCCAAATCAACTTGACAGGCGTGCCCACTTGCCAGGCCTAAACTTTCCCTTTTATTACATGTAAGGCACCCCTAAGGTAGGCCCTAGGTAGCCCCAAGGGCAGGGTGCAGTGTATGTAAAAGGTAGGACATGTGTGTTTTACATGTCCCAACAGTGAAATACTGGCAAATTCGAGTTTCACTGTTGCAAGGCCTCTATCTCTAATAGGGTAACATGGGGGCTACCTTTAAATATTATTAAAGAGCAGATTCCCTTTGGGAGCAGATATGGAGTTTAGGGTCTCTGAGCTCAACATTTAAAAATAGATCTTTTAGTGAACTTGGTTTTTAGATTGTGTGTTTGAAAATGGCACTTTTAGAAAGTAGGCATTTCTTGCTTAAACCATTCGGTGACTCTGCCTGTTTGTGGATTCCCTGTCTGGGTCATTTTGACAGTTGGGCTGTTTGCACCTCTCGTTAGAAACTTACACAAAGGGAGCTGGGGGGTAGCCTGCATATCCTGATGAGCCATCTGTGCTGGGAGGGAGGGAAGCAGTGGTCACTCACACCTGACAGGGCTGTGCCTGCCCTCACACAATGCAGTCTCCAACCCCCTGGTGTGTGTCTGAGGCCTGGTCTGGGCAAGGCAGGTTTTAAAAAACAAGAGAGACTTTCCTTTGAAGTAGGCCCACTTCAAAGGCAGAAAGGGGTATAAGAAGAGCACCCAAACCGCTGAAGATCAGATCACTTTTGGAATCAAGGGGAACCTCTGCCAAGGAGAAGAGCTGAAGAGCTGAGGAGAAGTGCTGCCCTGCCTGTGATTGTGCTTGTTTGGCTATCCTGCAGGTGCTAATACTGCCTGTGAAAGGGGACAAAGACTGGACTTTGTGGTATGTTCCTGCTTGTGAAGAATCTCCAAGGGCTTGGACTGAGCTTGCCCCCTGTTCTGAAGTCTCAGGACCATCAAAGACTTCCCCTACCAGCACCTGGACTTTCTGCTGAGACTCCTCCCCTGACAAGTGGTGCCCTATCCAGTCCCTTGTTCTTTCAAAGGAGAAACTGGTGAAAATCTAAGAAAATCGACTTCAGCCGACTCCGGACCGATGCCACTGCCGAATCCCGTGATGCCACTTGCAACTGACCCCGTGGTCCTCGCTGGAGTGCGACGACCCTCGCAGGGACGACATTGCTGCAGCCCCGCCGAAGTCCGCGACTCTGTGGAATTTGCCGCACCACGGCGTGACCGCGGATAATGACTCCGCCTGAAGTGCGTGGATTCAACACTTCGCACCGACACCGCCTCACCTCCCCTGCTCCGCAGGATGGACCCGACGCCTCTTCATGACGCCTCTGCTCCTTCGCCCCGCAGCACCGAAAACAATGTCACCTCGGATCCAGCGACGCTGCGATCACCGTCTTCGCGCACCGGCTTGTTTTCACACTTTACTAAGGTACTGTACCTGGGGGTCTGCGTGACTCTGTACCCGGCACCATTGGCGTCGGATTGTTGGGAACGACTCCGTCACAATGCTGTGTTATCACCTCATCGAAGCATTTTGTGTTTCTAAGCGCTAAGTTTGAGTTTAATCTTTAAAAAGTCATAACTTGACTTGTGTATGTCAATTTATTGTCATTTTGGTCGTTTTGTTTAGATAAAGATTGGCTATTTTTCTAAACATTGTTGACTCATTTTGTGATGTTTTTACTATATTACTTTGTGTGTTGGTACAAATACTTTACACCTGGTCTCTGAAGTTAAGCCTACCTGCTCGTGCCAAGCTACCAAAGGGGTGAGCAGGGGTTAACTGAGTGTGATTCTCCTTTAGCCTGACTAGAGTGAGGGTCCTTGCTTGGACAGGGAGTAACCTGACTGTCAACCAAAGGCCCCATTTCTAACACTATTCTTATATTAAAACATGGAGTCCAATTAGCTAGAATGTGAACCTTACAGATAGCTGAGCTAAGTAACAAATGCTTTACTTTTACTTTTAACATGTGCATGTGAGAGCACATTTATGTGAGAGAGAGCCTTTGTATTTGTGATCGTTAATGTATGTGTAAGCACGTGTGAGTGAACATAAAGGTCAAATGGCATGTGATGTCACTTTTGCCACCCCTGGCCTTTGGTGAATTGATGTTCATGCGCACAGCCTTTGGCCAGATTCAAGTGGGTAAACCATAGGGCCTGGCCGTTGTCTGGGCGCAATGGCCAACCCACTGTGGTAGTAAAGACCTCTGCTCAAGCCTTACCTATGTGTGATGGTATTCTTTTTTGTGCATTTTTTCAAGATTTTGTTATTTGAACCTGTCATTTTTAAAACATATTTTTCATGATTTTCTCTAACCTCTTATGCAGTTTTTGGTTTGCTCTATGTGTACTTTGTTTCAAACAGTGTATATAACTTTTTTTTAAAGCAATGTAGTTTCAAATTTGGTTTTGGTGTAAGTTTTCACAGAAGCATTTGTGCTATTTTTTAAGTGTGTGTTCATCAATATGGAGTTGATCCTTTGATTTTAATTTCAAAAGCAGATGAGCTATTTTGCATTTGCTTTATCTAACACATCGTTTCTTGCTCTAGCTCATGACTCTGGCTCAAAATCTCTGTGCCAGATTACTTGTTTGGATGTAAAACATGTAGGTCCTTATTCATGCTGGTCACCCCAAATGAGTACAAGCCCCTCCTCCTCACTGCAGCACTTGGTCTCATAATGTTTATGTAAACTTACTTATGTTACTTTTTTTTATCCCCTACAGTGGATGAAGAATATTCAGTCAAATGACTTTCTTGCTGGATATTGTAGGGCTTTTGTTGAAGGAATTTCATCCACATTATCTCCTTCTTTCTCAGCCAGTGGTGGTTGGTGTTGTTGCTTCCTCCCTTTTCATGCAACTGTACCATAAGTATTTATATGGGCCAGTAACTCCCGCAAAGGTGAGACTTCTGAGTTCCACAATTCTAAAAACGAGTTCCACACACCCGGAAATTTTTAAAAGTTGTATGTAGTCTGAAAACAAATTGTAATATATTATTTGAGGGTAGGGATTTCCTAGTTGCAACCAATAGGCATACCTTTAGTGGTACATTTTTCATTTTTCCACATGTTAAGCCGTGTACTATTCCCTGTACTAAGAATTGGAAACTTGAGTACAGAACAAACAGAATCCCGTATGCCTATTTCATCGGGAACCGTTGGAGAATCCACAGATTTTTATGGAGTATAGGAGATGTTTGATTGCATCCTGACAATGCATTATTCCACATTCCAATGGTTCTTGATGTTTATGCTCAGTTCAATTTACTATGTGCTGTTAGAGAGCTCAGCAGCATAGGAGTATGTGTAGTTTTTCCTGTTCTTTTAGTTTTTGGGAAAGCAAAATGTTTCTTCCTTTCTGATGATTTCTTGAGAATAACAATGCAAGAGGAGAAATCCAGAAGAAGAAGGCAAAGAAATAAATGAATAACAGAAAGGTATTCAGATTGAGGTTTATAAGTCACCACTCCCAAATCCATTAACAGGAGGGTTTTCAACAAATGATATTCGCTGCAGGGCTTGATATGCAGCAAGGCCCTGCCCCAAACCACCATGGACAACAACCTCCACTGTGCACACATTTGCCTGTGTGGAGTGAGGTAGGCTAGAGGCCATGCTCTGTGCACAACCCACAGTGGGGTGCCTATCCACACGCAACATTGTCTGCAGCCACGCATACTAGAATTGGGGCACAGGCCCTGGCTGTACACCCCACTACACCCCACTGAGGAGATCCAATCAAAGCGAAAACCGGCCTGGGTTACTTGTATTCTGTTTGAGGGTGGACCTGGCCTGGCACTTTAGGCTGGACTGTTCTTCTCAGAGCAGGGTTAAGACTGTTTTGCATATGCTGGGTCCAAACTGAGATGGAATGGTGGACAAAAGAATGATGGATTGAAATCCTTCTCAAGTAATTGGCAGTAGTAAGACTTATTGCAAACCTTTGTTCAATAACCTTTTGTGTGTTTGATGTACACCTGTTCATGAACACATCTAGCTAGAGATGTCCGATCCTCGAAATCCATTGATTTTGGATCACACTACTTGCCATTGTTTTTTAATCACCAATCTTAAACTGGCAAACCAGGGCAAGATTTTCTTCCATGCACCAGGATATTTGCTGTACATTTTCAGGATTTGCTGTTCCCCAACACCTAAAACGGCAGCGGAGGTCCAGTGAACCAAGCAGGTACTGCCGACCTCAGTCATCATTTTAAATGTCAGGAACCTGTGAATCTTTGAAAACATCTGCAAATACTGGGACTATTTTAAAACATTAATTTTTTTTTAGTTGCGCCAAAGGGGGGTCTTTCACGCTCCCTCTACTTTGATCTGAGGGTCAGGGTCTGTGTTTCCTTCCACGTACATTGCCTTTTTTGTGGGTTTTTGCAAGATTCAAGAGCTCTGCCCCTCATCCTGAAATTTCTGTTGCAATAGTATTTTTTCTCCTTTTCAATTCCAATTTTCCAAACCCTGTTGCTCACCTAAGCTGCACACTGCCAAAGGGTTGGCGGTTGATAATATGTATGGGAATAACATGTTATGTAAATAAACACCTAGAAATTCACTGAAAAATACAAATGTTAATGTGATTTTATAGTTTTTTATTTATTTTTAAATTTATTTATTTGTACAAATTTACTATACAACAACAAAAACAGCCCCATGAGCTGAACAGTGAACAAAGGAAATACAGTAGTGTGCACATAATATCGCAAGGGATCGCCAAAGATGAAGTACAATAAATCAAGGATCTCAGCATATCTAAATCAACAGAGTCCGGCAACCTCCCAGCCATCCAGAAACACAGCCTCAAAAAACACACCACTAGGATAAACCGCGCGCAGTGCTCACCGGGGTACAAACATAACCAACACCAACAGACAGAAATGTAGAGGCGGCAGAGCGAGCACAAACAGCAGGGTCCACCATTGAGTGGCACATACAGCATTCGCAGGAAATAGCATCCGATCCAATCAATGCAAGAATGTGACGTGACATAGAGAGCTAGAGCCCTCACCATTCAAACATGAGAGTCCAAGAAAGCGCGAAAAAGGTGCCCAGATATCTCTAGGGCGAGAGCCCGCGGGGGCAGGCTCCCAAAAGATTGACAACTGTTCCTGACAAAACGCAGCATCATGCAGCCAGTCAGCCCTACGCAGTGCCCTGCCCCGTCCCCAACACATCGCCACCCTTCTCTTTGCCAGTAAAAGCAACATGCCCACCAGGCGCCTCCATACTGGTGGCACCCCATCCAGCAGGCCAAGCAACGCCAACACAGGAGAAAAAGGCAAAACCAAGCCAGTCATCCCAGCAATGGCACGCATCACTTCTTCCCAAAATGCACACACCTCGGCACAGTTCCACGCCAGATGCAGAAAATCAGCGTCCGGCGCATGGCATCATTCACAGCGTGCATCAGTCCGCAGGCCCATGTCACACAAGCCACGAGGAGTATAATATAACCGGTGCAGGAATTTAAAGTGGATGAGCCGCAGTTTGTAATTAGGCGACAGCATTCGCATGTGCTCACAGCAGCTTCTCCACATTTCCTCAGTAAGCACCTCCCCAACATCCAGCTCCCATTTAGACTTAGCATCCACAACCACTGCCTTCCGCTGCTCCTGCGTGCACCCATACAATCTAGTTATAAGGCTTTGCGGCGACTGCGACTGCAACAGCCAAAGCAACTCGAGCGCCTGACAGGTCTTAGGCATGGCCGGGAGACCAGGAAATCGCACATGGAGCGTCACGTAGACACGCAGTAAGTATAACCTATGCAGCGCATTGTCAGCTCCAGCCTGCAACACCTCCTCGTTCACAAACCAGTCCCCCAGCAATGACAACTCAAAGGCATCAAGAAACTCTTGCAGGCGAGCATCACAAGACATCCTCTCATCTGCCACATCCAGCACCGGCATCGCAGGGGCAAAGGGCGCACCGGTCCCGGACCGGCGCACCAAAGCAGCCCAAGCCCCGTTAGTACACACCACAGTATCCACCCTCCTCGCACGAGTCCGAGACATGCATCCAAGAACTCTTGTCGGTCGATCCGGCCACACCAAATCGCTCTCAGGCAAAAGATGAGGCAAATACCTTATAGGACGAATCCAAAAATACGCGAAGTGGGCCTGCGCACAGTAATAATAAAGCTCCAGATCTGGGGCAGCAAGGCCCCCCATTTCAAACGGCAGCGTCAGCTTCTCCCAGGCAATCCTAGGCTGCCCACCCACCCACACTAATCGCACCAAAGCAGATCTGAGCCTCCTAAGGAAACTCATAGTGAGCACCCGCGGAAGGTTGACAAAAAGATACAGGAACTTTGGCAGCATATCCATCTTAGCAATGCCGATGCACCCAATAAGCGAAAGTGGCAACGTACGCCACACCTCGAGCCAATCTTCCAGCCAAGCCACTAACCTGCCGTAATTGGCAAGCTACAAAGTCTCTACATCGAAGCTCAGCCATACTCCCAGATAACGGACCGGTCCCTCCGCCCATTCGACAAGCAACGCGCAGTACCACTAGTAAGGGGAAGCACCACCAACTTAGACCAATTCATCGTGATGCCAGAAAAGCCGCCGAATCGAACGACCTCAGTCAGCAGGACATCTAGGTTCATACCCGGCTCCCGCACGTACAACGCGATATCATCCGCATACATCGAAATTAGAATCGGTCGTTGACGAAACTGCAGACCCTTGTGATTGTGATGCTTCCGCAAATAGGCCGCCAACGGTTCCATGGCGATAGCAAAAAGCAACAGGGATAAAGGGCATCCCTGACGAGTCCCTCGGGCCACAGGAAAGGGTCCCAAAATGCAACCATTCAGTGATGTTATAGTTAGGTATGGTAATAATGTTGTACTTTGCATTAAAAAGAAACTTAGCCATTCATTGAACAAAACAAAGGTTAAAGGGACATATCAGTTAAGTGAAAATGTAAGTTAGAACATACAGGGGGTCATTCCGACCCTGGCGGTCCATGACCACAGAAACACCGCCAACAGGCTGGCGGTGCTTCCTGGGCTATTCTGACCGCGGCGGTAAAGCTGCGTCAGAAAAGGGGAACCAGCGGTTTCCCGCCGGTTTTCCCCTGGCCCAGGGAATCCTCCATGGCGGCGCTGCTTGCAGCGCCGCCATGGGGATTCCGACCCCCTTCCCGCCAGCCTGTTTCTGGCGGCTTTCACTGCCAGAACCAGGATGGCGGGAACGGGTGTTGTGGGGCCCCCTCACAGGGCCCCATACAGATTTTCACTGTCTGCTTTGCAGACAGTGAAAATCGCAACGGGTGCCACTGCACCCGTCGCACCCCTGCAACTCCGCCGGCTCCATTCGGAGCCGGCTTCCTCGTTGCAGGGGCTTTCCCGCTGGGCTGGCGGGCGGCCTTTTGGCGGTCGCCCGCCGGCCCAGCGGGAAAGTTGGAATGGCCACCGCGGTCTTTTGACCGCGGGGCGGTCATTCGGCGGTAACCGCATGGCGGGCGGCGACCGCCGCGAGCCGCGGTCAGAATGACCGCCACAGTTTTAAACAAACAAAACCGCTGAAATTCACCAGTTATATTTATCTCAAGTAATTATAACGTATGCCCTAAAGTAACTAGGCCTCACACCTTCACCATGTACTGCATATGACCTCACAGCATGGCATGTTCTATAACATCATTCATAAAATGGTTGCAACATCTGAAATTACATCATTGATGACAATGCTGTGCATGGGGGTGGTGCAAACTATAGTTATTTTTTACACTTTTTTTGGGAAAACTCTAAAGAATAATTCATACATTTTCCATTTTGTTTTCAAAAACCTGATCGAATGGTGAAAGTGGATTTTTGAAAACTATGATGAAAAAGTAACTTTTAAAAATATTTTTTTTACTGCCTGATATTAAACTAATGGAGAACCAGTTTGTCACTCAGGTTCATGCGAGAACCTCAGTACACATTCCTAGCAAATAATTACCAATCCTGTTTTGAGAGGACAATAGTTTGGCCTCTGGGCTTAGGAACTCAACAACTGGGTTCAGCAACTGACCAATTATCAGGGGAGGATAGGAAGAGAACAAATAATAGCCTACACCCTTTTTCTTTGATGTGGTGATGCCAAATATGGTTGGCAGGATCATTTACAATTCATTACAAGGTCCACCCTAGACGTTCTGTCGCCAGCCTCAGTAAGTGTCAAAAACTGTTCTTGACCCTGACAGATTAGAAAATACTTCACCTGCATAGGAGAGTGTCTGTGGGAGAGACAGAGGCCCTCCTGATGAAAGAAGGGGTTACCATCTAGAATTTAGAGCTTCCGGAAATTTCTGAGGTAAACCAATAAGAAAGTGTTGACAAAGAAAGCTACCTCACACCCATGCAATAAGAGAGGCAACTCACCACCACATTATCAATACTTTTCTGGACCTGTGAATTAATTTCTGAAAGAAAAGCAAGTTCTGCCTAACTTACGAAAAATGGCTTAAGGACTCCTGACATAAGTTGGTGCCCAGGGAGTGAAAGTGCACTCCACAAGTCAAGTGGTTCACCTCCTTTTACTGCAACAGGGACACACAAATTAGAAGAGACCTTGCTATGAAGAAGGCCTGTCTGATCACTTAGAAAGCTGTGTTAACTCTGGCTAAAGAAAGATTTGTTGCCTGGAAGTCTGCCTTGAGGACCTGAGGGCTGCAGGAGAGACTAGGATTTACTGTTGAGGCTGCAAGGACATTTTCAGTCTCTTGGTTGTAGCTGCAAGCACATGAAGAAAAGATGTGTCTTCCTTGAAGCTGTGACTGCAGTCCTATACCAGAGCACCTAGAAGGCTGCAAACTTTGGAATATACCAACGCAAATAATTTCTCCCAGTCTCTGTGAGGCAGGAGAGTCGCTCACAACTTTCATTTGATTTTATCCCTCGTATAACAGTGCCCCATGGTGGCTATTTCTGTGTATTGCGCATAGTCTAAAAGAGGCCTAAGGATCTCTATTGTTCCTATGACATTTTATGAATAATTTGGCATAGAAAATAAAATAATCAACATCTCCAGCTTCTCTTATCCACATGTAATAATTTTAGTGTTTTTTTGCTTAGTAAATCTTTCTTTATATTGCTGACCTCTTAACTGCTAAAACTTTTTCATCCTAGTGGTGAGTCCTTTTTTGGCCATTTGGGGGTACTTCGCGCATATGCCTCAAATTCTTTTTTCCACAAAAGATATCCACGCTTAACTTGTGTTCTTTTTTCCAACTGCATGGGGATCTTAAAGGTACCCATGGATTGCCCTGGAGAGGAACAGGAAAATAGCAAAAATAGAGCTAGATTTATTTGATTTGTTTGTGGAGAAAAATAGGAAAAAAGAGTTCTGCAACAAATGTTTGTTTTTCCTAAAAAAATTGCATCAACAAAAGGTTTGCTGTGCTAAAATCAGCATCTTCCCAGCATTTGGAAACAAGAAGGATTGAATCAAAAACACTTTGTTATCCACAGGTTTGGCATTTTTCTAGGAGGTAGCCTATTTTTCCTAATTTCTGTGCTTTCAACCTACTTCCAATTTATGGTGGAGGCTAGTGTGAAATCGATGAATAATACTAGGAAACTATAGATTTTTGAAAAGTAGTTTGATTTTTGAATTCACTATGATGTCATTTGTTTAGATCCCACAAGGATTTTCCAAATAAACTAGCTGTTGAAATTTAAAAAAAAATGAGTAGGTAAAATAAGCATTTGTGAAAGCATTTTCTTCTGTTACTTCTTGTCCCTTTGGCTGCTTTAGAAAAGCAATTACCATTACCTCCGCTAGACCCTCCTGGTTGCGGGATGTATAAGGTTTGCTGGTTGTCCAAGAACCAGAGATACACAGAGGCAACAATTGAGTTGCCCCTTGCTTTGGTTTTTTATTGCTTACATAGTATAGAGAAATCCATATGGTAAAATAGAAAGAGTGAAAAATGAGTATAATGAAAATCTATTTAATTCTGAAATGTACATTGATACTGAGTTTAGCAGCATTGTTACTTGTACATCTCTGGATTTGTGGGAATCCCTACTAGCAAGTGATTTTGAGGAATTTCTCAAAATGTCTTCTATCTTACACATTGTCATACATTTCGAAGGCACAAATCCAATTAGTAATAATAGATCATCCACTATTCCATGTTCCCACCTATAGCCAGATACAAATGGTATCTCCATTTTGTAGGCCTCATTGATGTATAGGGAATACTTGCACACCTGTATATTTTTCAAAAATAGACACACATGAGAATCCAGAGTGGGTTGACTTGTGTGGCTCTCACCATGTTTTCTTAGCCCTTGCAAATCTCAAACTTTGACTTAAACACATACTTTCTTCACATTGCTATGGGGAAAACCTTTGGAATCTATGGGGCACCATAAATGTTCCATCACCTAGCCTTCCTCCAAGTCTCCCAATAAAAATGATACCTCACTTGTGTGGGTAGGCCTACTGCCTGCTACAGGAAATGGTCCAAACACAACATGACTCCTTACATTTTTCCACTGAAACATGATCATTTTTTGGACTCTGGGTAGCTTTGGATTTTGGGCCATGGCTCAGCCGGCTTCTAGGAAAAACTAGGATACCTGCATATTTTTTAAAACTAGATAGCAAGGGGAATCCAAGATGGGGTGACCTGCGTGGCTGTCATCATGATTAATACATTTGTCTTATATTTCCATGAGGAAAGCTTCTGTAATCTCTATGGAGCAACAAAGTTCCCCCTACTAAGGATTCCACCATGTCTCTCAAAGATAATAGTATCCCACTTGTGTGGGTGGGCTTAGTACCTGCAATATGAAAGGGATCAAAACAAAACATGGACATATTGTATTTTTTCCACTCAAAACTGACCCTCTTGAATTATGGGCTCTAGATCAGCCAGCAGCTATGGTTACCTACCAAACTTACACATTTTTTAAATTTAAACATAGGGAGGGATGGCATGCGTGGTCCCTACCATGTTTCCCTATAGAGAATCCCTTATAAATCTCAAACGTTGACTAAAAACACTCATTTTCCTCACACTTTGGTGAGGAAACGTCTGACATCTAAGGAGTGTCACAAATTTCTTACCAAACAGCATTTCCCCAAGTCTCTTGATAAAAATGATAACTCACTAGTGTGGTTAGGCCTTATGTCCTTGACAGGAAATAGCACAAAACGCTACATGAACACAGTGTATTTTTCCACTGAAAACTGACCCTTTCTAAGGTGGTGTGTCCTGCATGGATCTGACACGGTTTTTTTCACCCACCATGCCCTGCAAACCTCAAACTTTGCCTAAAGTCATGCATTTCCATTACATTTGTGTGATAGAAAATTCCAGAATCATCATGAATCCACATAATTTCTACCACCCAGCAATACTCACTTCTCCCAATAAAAACACTGCTTCATTGTGTGGCTGGGCCTAGTGCCCGTGACAGGAATGGGTCAACCCAAGGTCAATCTGGGTCCCCTGCAAAAGCTATCATTAACCCTGCTTTGACCTATTGTTGTCACTGGAAATATGCCCTGTCAGACAAGTTGAGTAGCACTTTCATTGGCAGTAGTGAGAGGTTGCTGGGAGTAGGAATTTACTGGATCTCTGTGGATTCCTTAAGTTTATATCAAAGAAATTCAGGGAAAATGCAAGATTCTATACAAAGTTTGAGGTTTACAGGGCATTGTAGGTGTGGAAATGGCACTCTCAACAGGGTCACCCCAAACCTTTTGCCTTCCTCCTCCTACATTTTGCTGGATGTTTGCCTCTTTGCCTTAGGATTCTGTACACATTACCACTGCTCACCAGTGCTAAATTGCAGGTGTTCTTGCCTTAAAACATGGTTTGATTGGCATGTTCCTGATTGGCATATTTACTTTACATGTAAATCCCGTGTAGAGTGTTATGCCATATTTCCAGGGCCTGTAAATTAAGTGCTACCAGTGGTCCTACTGCACTAATTGTGCCACACCTGTAAGTAGGACTTTAATACATGTTCCAGGCCTGCCATTGCTGCCTGAAGGCAGTGTCACACTGCCCTGTCGACTTGGCAGTTAAAACCCTTTGCTAAGCCTTAAACTCCCATTTTGTTACTTATATGTCATCCCTAAGGAATCCCGTAGGTAGCCTTTAGGTCAAGGTTCTGTGTAATTTGAAGGTAGGACATGTACTTTTAGTTTTACGTGACCCAGTAGTGAAAAACTCCCAAATGTGTTTCTCGCTACTGAGAGACCTACCACTCCCATTGGGTAACATTGGGGATCCCTTATTAAAATTAATAATTTGTAATTCCTAAACCAGAAGTGGTAGATATGTCATGTTTGTTATGTATGAACTTGTAAAGATGAACTCTCTTTGAATGGCAAAGTCAGATTTATCATTACAAGTTTGAAAATGCCAATTTTAGAAAGTTAGCATTTTCCTGCCCTTTGCCCTCTGTGCCTGCAGCCTGCCTTAGGTCACATGACTGGGTATAACTGACAGTTAAGACTTTGAGAATTCAGCTGAGCTCTGCCACCACAAAATAGGCTTAGTAAGTCTGCATTGCAGTGCAGCGAGCAAGGAGCCAGGAAAGGGGAAGCAGGAAATTCCTGGTACTTCAGAGAACACTTTGATACTTGACCCAACTTCTAAGAACAGGCACCAGGATATAAAAGGAGAGCTCTCATACTTACTCTTCAGTTCACTACAGCACTTGTGGAAGGACTCTCGGTAGACTGCCTGCTGCTGTGACCTGCTGTGCACTCTGCCAGACTGCTGCTGTACCTGGAAAGACTGCTGTGCTGCCTGGAGCCTGCTTGGAGCTTTCAGAAGAAAGCCCTGATGTTGAGCCCTGCATTACCACCTGCAACCAGGACTTCAGAAATGACTCCAAGGGCTTGTCTAGCTGGTCTCCTGTTCTGGGCCATGGGTCATGACAGGTTCCCACCATCTTAAACTTGTACCTGGACCCTGCCTGAGAGACTCTACAGCTCCCAAGAGGTCTGCATCCATTCCTGGACCCTTGGTTGTGGTGCTAAAGGTAGCCAGGTGGTCATTTTCCAAAACTGAGAATTTGCTACTTTGAACCTTAAAGTGTAAAATTTCAGAACTCTGGTTCTACAAAATGAATTTTCATGATGTTGGTGTCAAATAATGTATTAAAATGCTCTCTATGTTGATAAATTGATTTGGTATTTTTATTGTGTTGTGTTCTTGCTGTATTGCTATTTGTTTCCTGCATAAAATACTCAAAACATTGTCTCTGGGTTTAGCCTGACTGCTTTTCGTGCCAAGCTACCCTGGGTTAAGCACATGTTTAATTAGTGACTTTTTGAGGTTCGCCTTGCAAGTCAATGTGACTGTTGCTTGACCAGGGATCCTACCACAGCCATCCAACAACCCAATTTCTCACAGTGAGTAAGAAAATGTGGGATCTATGCGAAGCACGCCAACCTAGACTCCCACAGGTATCTAATTTTCAAGAATGCCCGGATTTCGTAGGTTTCACAAATGGTGGCCTACCCAAACCCAAAGTTTGCAGCCGTTGACCATGGCAAGTGGATAATACTGAGATTTGTCCCCACTCTCCTGGTCCATATTTAAAAACAACACCCAAAACAGTTAAATGTCTTGTTGCTTGCCATTGGGATGTGATGTTAGTCCTCTGGAGAGCAGAAAGACTGCTGAGGCTTTAGGGGTGAAGGTGGGGCCTGATTTTAAGATGGGCTGCACCCACCCTATTATTTTATGTGAAACAAATAGGGAAAACTTCACACAAAGCTCGCTTTGCTACTATAGCGCTTTAGCCCTCCAAGGTCAAACTCTTCACTTTTCAAGAATTAGATGTTAAGAAAGTATGAACAGTCTTCACACTATAAATCATGTTATACTGTAAACTAAATAGATTTCCTACTGGCAGCATCAGCCCCTTCCTTTATCACTATCAGTCACCCAACTAAGATGATAACTGAATGTCACTGAAGATCACCCTATTTTCTAAACCACAGAAAAGGTGCAATTCTATTTTCAGCTGGATTAGCTTCTCAAATATAAAACACTTTGTGAACAATGTGTATGATGTCCAAGCACTAGCACTATAAACCAGTGATCATCAATGGTGACTGAATATTTTAAAATTAAAAAGTTGCAAAATGTTAATGTGAATTTCACAAATAGTACAAATCAAGAGTAACTCTTCCTATTCCACTGAGATCATTGTCCACTCTCTCCCTTCCTTTTTACTTTCTCTTATCTTTGAGCCCTCAAATTCAAATTCAAAGAAGCTTTATTGCGGCTACAAGAGCCAAAAAAGCACGAGCAGTAATAAATACAAGTAAATGCACATAATAAAATAAAATTGCAGGTAAATATGGTGATAAAAGGGAGTAAAACATAAATAAAAATTAAAATGGAATAAAAATGAGATAGAATAAAATGGAATGAAATTAGATGAAATGAGATGAAATGAAATGCACTGTGCAGGATGTTGGGACAGTCTTATTTGGAGTCTTTGTCCAGGAGAGTTTTCCCTCTAATAAGCCAACTAGCTCCGAGGAATTTGGCGATAGCGATCACTAGCGTTGGCCTGGTGTCTGATCTAAGGATTCGCAGAGCTAGCGCAGAGCAGCGTGCTCCCAGTAGTCTGCATGCCGGGGCCAGCCATTTCCTACGGGGGGCAGTATACGCGGGGCATGCAAAAAGAAGGTGAGGGAGATTCTCGACGGGGGCTTTGCAAGCAGGGCATGCGGTGGATTCGTTGTGTGACCAGCTGCTGGTGAAAAGTCTTAATGGGAGTGTTCCAATGCGGAGCTGGAAGTACAGTTTCCTTTCCCTTGGGACCGTGATTAGGTCCCAAAAAGTTTCATACTTGCATGACTCTTTTAGGTTGGCAAAGTCACAAGATAATGTAGTGTGGAGTGCAGCCCGAGTGTCTTCGTTGTTGGCCCTTTGCCAGTAAAGTTTCTTTAGTTCGCTTTTCGAGGGAAAGACTGACGTGGCTGGTGAGTTCCAGAGATCATCGAGCCCGATAGAGTGAAGTAAATCCTTGATGGATCGTAGCCAGGGGATTCTGTGCAGGTGGTCGGCTTTTAGGATGACCTGTAGAGCTTCGGTGAAGATGTCAAGTTCCGGAGTGGTCCAGAGACGTCGCCAGTACAGCAGAGGTCGCAGGCGGGCTTTGTGACCAATGCGTTTGATGCCGAGGTCCTTGAAAAGAGGGAACAGTGGGGTGCTTAGCGGAAGGGACACAAGATTTCTTAAGAAGTTGTTTTCAGCGGTGGTTAGGTCTTGGGTTTTGGTATAACCCCAAAGTTCAGCCCCGTAGAGCGCTGAGGAAACTGCCTGGGATTCGTATAACTGTAATGCTGGGCGAATTGGTTTTGTGTGTGAGAGGTGGAAATTTTTTAGTAGAGCCCCAGTTGTTTGTCTTAATTTAAGGGCTTGTTTTCCTATGTGTGGCTTCCAGGACATGTTGTCAGTGAGTGTTATGCCCAGGTAGCTGAAAATGCCCACCTTCTCGAGTGAGGAGCCCTCTAAAGTAAATTTCCCTTTGAAAGATCTGTGGGGATTAAGGGTCATTAGTTTGGTTTTCGTTGCGTTGATTTCGAGTCCCTGGGATGAACAGAAATGCTCGAAGCACGCAAGGAGTTTCCTTAGACCACTAGGGGTCTTAGATATCAAAAGAGTGTCATCGGCAAAGAGTAAGACTGGGATTTTTTGTGTGCCAAGTGAAGGTGCGTCAGCCTGCAGTCTGAGAAGGGAGGGGACAATTTCGTTGATGTACAGGGAAAAGAGGGTCGGGGCAAGTACGCAACCTTGCCGCACACCCCTAGAGACGTGGATTCTATCGGTAAGTTGGCCCTTGTTGCCCCACCTGACTTGTGCGTAGTTGTCCTCGTGGAGTCGTATCAAAATGGCAAGGATGTGTTCCGGGATTCCCATCCGAGAGAGAGTGACCCACAGTTTGTTGCGAGGTACTAGGTCAAAGGCAGATTTGAGGTCCACGAAAGCTACATAAAGGCTGCCTTTACCAATGAACACTGTTTTCCAATATAATAATAGGAATCTGAGGGCTTGATCAGTGGTGGAAATCTTCTTTCGGAAACCGGCTTGGAGGGGGCTAAGGATATCGTGGTCAATTATCCATTCTTCTATCTTCCCTAGGAGGCAGTGGCAGAAGACTTTTTGGACACAGTCAATTAGACTAATGGGTCTATAGTTACAGGGAAGAGATCTGTCGCCCTTTTTAAAGATTGGAATAACAATGGCCGCTTTCCAAGAGTCGGGAATTGGCGCCCCAGATGCTATTGCGTTAGCTAGAATGGTGAGATATCTTGACCAGGATGCTAGGTCTGTTGAGAATAGGTCTGCTGGGACGCAGTCTGAACCAGGGGCCCTGCCGCGTTTTAGAGTGCTTAGAGAATAAGTTATATCACTTTGGGAGAACAACAGGGGTGCTGCGGTGGTTGGTGCTGATGAGTGAAGTAGGAGGGGGCCCGTACAAACAGAGGTGGGGCTATCATGATCAGGGGAGTACAGACTACTAAAGTGGGCTATCCAGTCTCTTGGGGCAATATTGGTTGTGATGTCCAAACCACTGGTTTCTGGGCCTCGCGCTGCCAGGGACCAGAACAGACTATAATTTCTCTCGCGCACAGCGTCGCTGAGTGCTGTCCACCATTTGCTATCTTGATCACGCTTGGCTATGCATATTGCAGATTTATAGGACTTCCTAGCTACGCGGATGGCGATGGGGTCCTTGGATTTAATGGCTTGAACTAGGCGCTTGTTTAGGGACCGGCACGTTTTGTTGAACCAGCGGTGCCTGGCTTTGGGTCGTTTGTCGTCGTGGGCTGGGGGTGCTGAGAAGTGGGCTGCGATATCCCTAAAGCAGGAGGTGTGGATTGAGCTAATTTCCTGGTGGGGTGTTGCAGAACCCGCCTCTAGGTCCCTTAGTGTGGATTTTAGGGTGTTGTTGGCAGCATTGATGAGTGCGGGCCGGGCCACAATATTGACCCATTTTAGGTGTCTTTTGTTGTTGGCCAGGTTAATACCCTCGGGTGCTACTGCTGCGGGGTTAGACGTGGCTGGGAGGTTACCTAGGGCTAATGTGTGGACAGAGAGAGGGTTGTGATCACTTTCGGTCCTTTCGATGATTGTCATGTCGATGACTAGAGGCCATAATCTTATATCGAATAGGCAATAATCGATTCTGCTGGTGTGGTTCGTTTTGTTGTATGTGTGACTACCGTTGGTGTCTGAATTAGTTCTGCCATTTAGCGCCCTGAGTCCAAACTCCATGGTCAATGATTTAACCTGAATGGCAACCGACGTCCACCTTTTGATGGGTGGAATTGACAGGGCGGGGATAGACCAGGCTTGATCTTCCTCGCGGGTGGACCTGAGATCGTCCCAGTCAAGGGGTTCGAATGTGACGTTGAAGTCCCCAGCCACAATGGTTTTATGATGGCGGGGATAATTTTGTAAGAGGGCTACGAGGGCGCAGAGGGTTTTGGAGACTTGACCCCCCCTGACCCCTCGAGCGTAGATATTAAAGATGTTCACCACAGAGTCAGGCCCAAAGGATAGACGAAGGCCTAACAGGTCGGGAGAGGCGGTAGGTAGCTGTGATATATGGCAGCTAAGCGATGTTTTGATCCAGATGGTCAGACCCCCTGAGGGCCTGCCTCTCGTGCTGGCCACAGCGGGGATGTGAAAATTTGAGTAGCCTGTTCGGAAGAGTGGGTCGAGTGACCATGTTTCCTGTAGGAGACATATGTCATGTTCGTCAATAAATGAGGAGAAGGATGGAAGGGGAAGAATAGATTTCAGACCTGCCACGTTCCATGAGACAAGTCGTACCCCAGATTGTGACTGAGTTGTCCTGCCTAAATGCCCGGGGTTTGTGAAGTTGGCTGTCGGGGGTTGGTTTGGCAGATGTGGCTGAGGGAGCAGAGATGGGTTGATACCAATGTTTGCCCGTGAGGCTTGTGGTGGTTGGTGATGTTCCTCTGTTGGAACAGGCCTGGTCCTGATCAAGGAGATGCTTGCGGGCCTAGACAGCAGCTCTAGGTTTGGTGGGCAATGTGCCTGCAAGATGGGTGGAGCATCGTTGTCATGATTGCTCGGTGAGCCGGAAATGGTCGCGGTGTCATGGGTAGGGGGGTGAAGACATGGACAGACAGTGGTGGGGTAAAAGGAGGATCTGGGGGTGATAGATGTTGGAAGGTTGCAAGGTTTGCCTGCATAGATTTTAGGTGGGGCTGTGAGTCAATCATGTTTACCAAGAGGGGATAGGTTTTCTGCCGGGTGGTAACTCGGGCATTCCTCGTGGAGCGTAGGTGACCTGGGCTGTTTAAACTGGATGCGTGAGTGTGCAGGTGGGCTTGTTCTTGCATCTAGGGCCACCAGATTGTTCGCCATGGTCCTGTTCTTGAGTGTCAGTTTTAGGATATCAAAGTGAGTTCCCGGGTCTGGCTGTCGTACTACGGTAATTAGGTCCTCACGTATTATGGATCGGCAGCCTCTAACATGGCGAATCCAGTGGATTGCCTTGTTTTTGATAGAGTCTACCCCTTCCTTGCGCGCCAATGTGGTTAACTTGGGAACGTTAACCATTAGAACTATATTACCTAAATGGGACTGGTCAGTGGCTGGTTGCGTAGAGTATTTTGAGGCGGTGTTGCTCATGGGTTTGAGGGTATTATGATAGATGTCTAGTGAATTTCCTATGCCTAAATTGTGGAAGAGGGGAGTCTGGTGGGAGTTCATGGTCTTTTCTTTGGTAGGGTGAGGGCCAGCGTGGCTAGAAGCGGAGGAGTTGGGCGAGTTTGTTGTGATGCCTGATAGGATTGGATTTTGGGCAAGGTTACTGGTGGTCGTGTTATTTGCGTGGGTTAGCTGTTTTACTATTGCAAGTAATGAGTTAACCATATGCTTGAGTTCTGTGACTTCCTTCCTTAGAGCTTGTATGTATTCGATATGCTGTGGGGTTACATGGGGAGAGTGCGTGTTGGTTGCTGCTGGCCCATCTGCCAGGGTGTCTGGGTTGATGTCGTCGCGTGATTCAGGGAGGTTGGTTAGGGGATTGAAGCGGTTACTGAGCTGGATGGAATCGTTGGTGGCAAGTGGTAGGTCTTCTGCTAGGGAGGGGGCCGCATGGGTGATAACGTTCCTATTTTCACCCACCCCTGTAGTGTCAGTAACTTGTTGCCCACGTTTCACGAAAATCTCAGCGATTTTCATGGAACCTTCCTTCCTGCTAGTTGAAGTGGGCCCCTCCCCAGTTGCAATAGAAATGTTACCCTGGGGGCTAGTTAGTATTCCGTTGCATTCGCCCAGGAGAGAGTCGATTCTATCCATAACGCAGTTGCTAGCTGCATGCTTATGCCTTTTTCGCTTGGCTTTTAGTACTGCCCCGGCCCCTGCCTCTATTGCTTTCCTTTTGCCCATCTGGTGTTAGTGTAGGTGCAAGGTTAAATGATAAGGTGTCAGATAAAATGGAACAGCTGACTGGGGAGACAGAGTAGGAAATAACAAAAGGGACTGAGTACAATATGGCCTTCTTGGGAGATAGATGTTAGGGGAGTGGCCCAGCCCAGCCTCTGTCAGCCGCTGACGGGCGCAGGACGGGCCCGCCCTTGGCCCGGGCTTCGCCCGGGCGCCGCCCGCGCGCGTCCCGCGCTGCGGGAGCGCGAACGAGTTTTAAAGGGCTCCTGCCCCGCCTCCAAAGAACACACAGCGCTTCCCGCGACGGCGGGAGCGCGAACGAGTTTTAAAGGGCTCCTGCCCCGCCTCCAAAGAACACACAGCGCTTCCCGCGACGGCGGGAGCGCGAACGAGTTTTAAAGGGCTCCTGCCCCGCCTCCAAAGAACACACAGCGCTTCCCGCGACGGCGGGAGCGCGAACGAGTTTTAAAGGGCTCCTGCCCCGCCTCCAAAGAACACACAGCGCTTCCCGCGACGGCGGGAGCGCGAACGAGTTTTAAAGGGCTCCTGCCCCGCCTCCAAAGAACACACAGCGCTTCCCGCGACGGCGGGAGCGCGAACGAGTTTTAAAGGGCTCCTGCCCCGCCTCCAAAGAACACACAGCGCTTCCCTGAGCCCTCAATGTACTCACTGCCCTTTCCTTTTCCTTTCCTCTTCCAGAGTTCTCTCTGCTGTCTTTTAACCTTTTCTCTGCACTGTCTTAAAGAACACTTTATGTACATGTAATGCAAGTACGTGTCACATTTACAAGATGTAGGTTTGCCGTAACAGATGTGTTCATATGTTCATAGGATGAGTGGCTGTTGTCCACTTTGGGAACCCTGTTTCTCAACTCTGCCAGATGGAATCATGATGGGTGACAGAATATGCTTCTTCATCTAATGATTCTGGTTGGGCAGCTACATGGTTACAAATCTGTCTGTGCCACAGAGGTTTTTAATGTATGCAGAGTGGGAATTCCGTCACAAAAGTCAGTTACCACTGATGAGGTCATATTTACAAGCTTTTCATTGATTGAACCTTTTTCAAGATGTGTCATGCATAGCCTTCAGTGTGTCATAATTTCTATTTCTCCAAGACCCAGCCATAGGGAATGATGCAGTGTAATTAAGTCAGAAATCTGACCATTTGAAGTCACGTTACACTCTGGAAAATTTCTGTTTATCATATCCCCACTAACTGTTGTAGGTCCTCACATGTGCCAATCATGTTGTAGGGTCCCTTGACTAATCTGGGAACATCGTACCTATGATATCATTGTGCACAGCTGCAAGGATATCTCACATTGTTTACTTTTCACAAGGGACAGGCCAGGGCTGCACCTTCTCCATGGAAGAAGGGGTTCCCAAGTCCAGGATTGAATACGACAAAAGGCAACATGTAAGTGCACAAATAAGGTAGGTTAAACATGCATTGCCACTTCACATTTCCAACATATACTTGTATTAACTTACATTACACATGTCACTCACTATGTCACTCATACTCAGGTCTTCACATAGACATAAGTAAGCAACACCTACTGTGATTTGACACATAGCCATAATGCATATATTACCTCTTACATCCTGGTCCAATGTAAAAGCGTAAATACAATAGTCCACCATTTTACAGTCTTTTACATTGGTCCTCATACATTAGGGTCCTTGCATCAATCTGAACTGACGCATAGCTTCAGATTTTTGACACATTGCCAAGGTTGCGTCTATTCTGACACCAACTTCAGCAACGCATCCCTTTTTGGAAGGATGCATTGCACCATCCTTCCATAAATGAGTAAGTATTTCTGACACATCCTGGGACCCAGCCCCACAGTGTGCCATATTGTAAATTCATCCATGGTGTTGTAAACTTGAAGGGGATATTCCCCAGGGATTACGGGTTAGAAATAATCCGGGTTTGTTCATGCAGACAAGAAAATTTCTAGAGACTTGGGGACACATGTACGTATGTTTTGCGACTTGCAAATCGGTCGCAGAGCAATTTGCGACTGTGCAAAATGCAAAATGGTATGTACAAATGACATTTCAGAGTCTCAAATAGCGATGCGACCAATTACCGAATTGCAAATATTTGCGACTCGATTTTGCGAATAAGAAATCGCAATTTGCGACTCACAAACTGAATGTACATGGCAGTCGCAAATTGTGATTGGTCACAAGTAGGCCATTTTGCACACCCAGATTAGTTCTGATTCCAAACAGGTGGAAAGCAGAACCAAAGTATAAAAGCAGAGCCAGAAGACATCTGGGTTTTCCAAAATGGCTACACTCTACGTGATTTCATGGAGGAGGCAAGTCCAGGCTGCCCAGCAGAGGAGGAGGAAGAGACAGGAGAGAATATACAGAACCAGGCAGACCATATTTCAACAGACTGAGGAGGAAGTATATGAGAAATATAGACTGAGCAGCACAGTCATGTTAGATATCATTGAACTGCTGAAACCTCAGCTAGAAAGCCAAACCCTGCACAGCTGTTACATCCCCTCACATGTGCAAGTGCTGTGCTCACTGAACCACTTGGCCTTGGGTAATACCAGGGGGTGATTGCTGTTGCTGGTGGGGTGACACAAAGTGCCCTGTCATGATTCTTTAGACGGCTCCTAGATGCCATACTCGCACACATGTCCAGATACATTTACCTTCCAAGGAATGCGGAGGAAATACACAACACCAAATTGGACTTCTACAGAATTGGACTTTCCCCATGTAATAGGGTGTGTAGATGGGACACATATACCCATATGTCCTCCTGCAAATCTGGAATATGTGTTCTGCAATAGGAAATGTACTCACTCACTCAGCATCCAGGCGATATGTGATGCCCATATTGTCATAACCGATGTAGTGGCAAAATATCCAGGGAGCACACATGATGCATACATTTTCAGGCACAGTGGGATACACCAACACCTAGAACATGGGGAGTTTGATGATGGATATTTATTAGGTACTCTGTAGTACCCACCAATGCCATAAATATGTGTCACTGCATAACAATGTGAATCCATGCTCATCTTTGCTGTTTTGTTACACAGGTGACAGTGCATATGCTCTGAGGCCATAGATACTCACCACATACCTAACACCTGCCAAGCAGAATGAGAGGCGCTACAACATTGGCCATCGACACACCAGAACCATCATTGAAATGACCTTTGGCATGTTGAAGTCACGTTTTAGATGCCTGCACAAAAGTGGAGGTGCACTCCAGTATGCCCCAGATATTGCATACAAGATTGTGGCAACATGTGCCATCCTACACAACATTGCAACCAGAAGTGGGCTACATCTCACCCTAGATGACACAGATTCTGAGGATGAGGAGCAGGAGCCACCACTACGACAGCCTGGAGATGGTAGCATCGCAATGGAGGGCAGACGGAGATGGGATCAAATAGAAACACATTACTTTGGCAGGTAAGTGCCAACCATAACAGCACTCACAAATGTAAGACACACATAGCCAGGTTGTGCAAAACAAAAATATCCTTTAATTTCAGGAGTGCATAATGTAAATGGCGGCGTAAACCACGCATTAAACAATTATTTTGTAACAAAACCTAACACATTCCACTCATGTGCCTTAGGATAAACCTAGAGACATAACATCACACCATGGCCTGTGCCTGGTTGGTCCACAGATGTCTGACAAGCAATGCTACTACACAGGATGCGGGCATCTGAGGCAGAAATGCAGCTCACACTCGATAAGTCCTCACTGTCCTGAAGGGTGTCACCAGAGCCTCTTGCTGCCTGGGAGGTATGAATAAGGTCCACAGCAGCAGTAATGCGGCCTAGTCCCCTTGCCACATCTCCACCAAAATGTCCTAGTTCAATTTGGAGCGTGACAGTGCATCTTAACAGGCATGTATTTGTGGTGGCTATGCGGCCAATGGACTGTCTGAGCCGGTCCAACCATGCAGCGGTGTTGCGCTCATTGAGCCTTACATGGGCCAGATCTGCCACTATTTCCCTACATAGGTCAGTGATGGCAGTGGTGAGGTTGACTACCATGTTGCTGTTCATGGTGGATAATTGTGTTTCAAAATTCCCAAATCCCTGTGTGAGAGTCTGTTGCATTCAGTGTAGATTCGGGTTCATCAACTGCATGTGTTTGTTTTGCAGGCGGTGACTGCTGAGTAGGGATGCCTCCAGTTCCAGGAATAGTTGTGTACTGGCATCCTCCTCACCTGCATCATGTGTCAGACGACGTCTTCTACGCCCACACCCTGCTGATCTCAGTGGCTGGCTCTCACCCATCTGTGGCCCGGGAGTCAGGTTTACAGAATCATTGTCCACATCTGTGTCCTCTGTTGTTTCACATGCATGGGGAACAATTGTTGTTGTGTTGCACTCCTCTGCGGAAATGCTGACTGCCTCCTCTGCTGCCATGGTGGCATCATCACCTCCCTCCATTCTGGGGTCATCAGTGGATACCTGTGGGAGACCTGTGGGACACAGGGATACACTGTCAGTGCCTCTCAGATGTGTGGCTTAGTAAACGTTCCTCAAAATGTGCACTACTGTACTACATTACCCATAATGCACTGTACTTGAGGTGGACTTATAGGTAGGGAACTATTTGGATGATGCATGCTTTTGCGAACTGTGGTTGTGTGCATGGTGCCTTGAAACATGTGAATAAGTGAGATGTGCTACTTACTTTTGGAGGTTCCAGGTGCTGAACTGTCCAGGTCCCCAATTCCAACAACAGCCTCTGGCTCCATTGCGGTCTCCACCATGCTCTAAATTGCTGTGAGTGGTGGTACCCTGGATGGTCCCCCACCTGTTCCATGTGCCTCCTTCACCCTTTCCTGGGTTCTTGACCTGAGGTCATACCATCTTTTGCGCACTTCCTCGATGGATCGGGGACTGACTCCAATGGCATTGATCTTACTTTGCATGTTCAGCCAGATTTTCTTTTTTGTGAGTCAGGGACATGCATTTCTGCCTTCCCAAACAGGACCTCATGGTGTAGGCAGCACTCCTCAGTGAGGACCTCCAACTCTTTGTCTGAGAATTTGAGCTTTCTCTTCCTCCCTGCAGTGTTTCCATCCTTTGTTTGGTTCACCATGGCTGCAGTTGCTCCACGCAGCTGGGTGTACCTCTGCTGTAGGTGCTGGCTAGACTCATTCCACTTCCATGGGAGGCACTTCCTGGTTCTGAGGTCATCATCCAGCACCAGGAAGTGTAATTTCTCTGCTCCTTTGCACCCGTTCGCTAATTGCGTCTCAGTCGAAATTTGCGATTCCGGGTCGCAACTTCCAATTCGGTTACACCCCTCATGTGCAATTTGGGTAATCGCAATTGGCGATTTTACAAATTGCGATGCAACTCGGCACCGAATCGCAAAATTGGTCTGCTATTTGTTCATGCATTCTGATTTGCGAGTCGGTAATTGCGATTTGCATGGAATCGCAATTTCCAACTCGCAAATTTTTATCTTCGTACATGCGGCCCTAAGTCCCTTATTGCAAATTGGTGCTCAAGGGACTGCATGATGCTAATAGTAGCGACAGCTAAGGAGGTACTGTTGGCCCTGGGAAATGAAATGTTGGAGTAGATAAGATAAAGAAATTATAATGCATTAGAGGCAAAGAGGCTGAGAAAAAATTGGAAGATATAGAAAGTGACAATGAATATCCGCTGAAAAAGAAAACAGACAAGCTGAAAAAAAGATATTAGATATTTCTCTGAAAGAAAAAGTGCATCCCTATCTGGAAGACAAATTTCATAATCAAGGTCAATATAAAGACAGTGATTCCTCAGGCCAAGGATGTAATTTTAGAAAAATAAGCAATTTCTATGACACTTCAGACAAGGAGAAAATCTCCCATTATTTTGACCTAACAGGTAGGTGTATTGATCCTGAGCAAAGCTATGACAATGCGCCCCTGTTTATAGGGGTACAGGAAGTAAGAGGGGGCACAAGAAGACACAGATTCCAGCCCTGTTACTGGGGGAATTACTGCTCAAACCCTAGAGGAAAGCAGTATTTAGAGACCAGACATGGCCAATATTGGAGACCATAGATAAGATTACGATATTACATTTATTGAATACTCCATTGGGTGCAGCTCCAAATTCATTATTAAGTAAAGGCCTGTCATATGTGCATCATACACATGTACAGAAATTTGAATTAGTTCAAGACATTGTCTCGTTCTTCAGAAAATTGTTTGAAGGTATTCTTTTCAGATGGCAATTTCTCTGAGATACATCAATTCCTTGGCTCCGGTCTTTCACCCCCTTCAACATTCACTCCTACTTTTGAGCAGCTGGGCCCAGAGACAGCTGTATTTGAGAGAGTATTTGTCCAAGAAGGTAAAGCTAGTATGAGATACATTCCGAACCCTAAACGAAATCTAAACAAGCATTTGAGTTAAAGCTATTAGTGTTGTAAATTACTCACCGGACTTTTCTTAACACATAAACTGAAAGGTAACACAATTTCTCATAAGGGATCCGATGGCCACCATAAAAGAAGCAAACACACAAAAGGAAACAGAAGTTTGCCTGCAGTGAAACCTATCAGCAACACTGCAATTATCCATGTAACCAGCAAAAGCGAAAATATCCATGTAATAGGGTCGATGTTATGCAAAACACTTGGGGGCATATTTATACTCCGTTTGCGCCGAATTAGCGTCGTTTTTTTCGACGCAAATTCGGCCCAAAAGTAACGCCATATTTATACTTTGGCGCTAGACGCGTCTAGCGCCAAAGTATGAGTAAAGACCGTCATTTTTTAGCGTGAACGCCTTCCTTGCGTTAATGAGATGCAAGGTAGGCGTTCCCGTCCAAAAAAATGACTGCGACGCAAATGCGTCGTATTTATACTCCCGGGCAAAAATCACGCCCGGGAGTTGGCGGGGCAGAAAACCCCGCATTTGCGCCACTTTTTAACGCCTGGGTCAGGGCAGGGATTAAGGGACCTGTGGGCTCAAAATGAGCCCACAGCTGCCCTCCCATGCCCCCAGGGACCCCCCCTGCCACCCTTGCCCACCCCAGGAGGACACCCAAGGATGGAGGGACCCACCCCAGGGACATTCAGGTAAGTTCAGGTAATTATAAATATATTTTTTTTAAATATTTTTTTGTGGCATAGGGGGGCCTGATTTGTGCCCCCCTACATGCCTCAATGCCCAATGACCATGCCCAGGGGACATAAGTCCCCTGGGCATGGCCATTGGGCAAGGGGGCATGACTCCTGTCTTTACTAAGACAGGAGTCATGTAAATGGCGTCTGGGCGTCGTTAAAAATGGCGCAAATCGGGTGGAGGCGATTTTTTGGCGTCAACCTGACTTGCACCATTTTTAAGACGCCCTAGCGCCATTTTTCCCAACGCCGGCGCTGCCTGGTGTACGTGGTTTTTTTCCACGCACACCAGGCAGCGCCGGTCTGCTTGCGCCGGCTAACGCCATTCAATAAATACGGCGCCCGCATGGCGCTTCAGAATGGCGTTAGCCGGCGCAAAATTTTTGACGCTAAACTGCGTTAGCGCAGTTTAGCGTCAAAAAGTATAAATACGGGCCTTGACTACTGCCCAGCAAGATCACGCTGCCTACGAAATAAAGAGAAATAATAGTCCAGAAACCATACGGAAAACATGGAGCCTCGTATGTTTTCAGTAGTTGGCCGGTGCGCTCGAGGAGGGCTAAACACCAGAAAAGGCATCCTGTATGCATGCTTTTCACTAATTAAATCAACCAAATTTTAAAAGGTAAGCTCACGAACCAACCAAACTGATGGGCATGACATGGGCATGGTAACAAGCCATTAGAGAGATAACAACAGGGTCAGAGTGCTTTGCGCTCGACCTTAAAGCGGAAGAGCATTAAGTCTTGCTGGCTCTAAAGGAAAATTAAGCCATTACTGTGAAAAGCAGTGATAAGGGTGGAGGAATGGTGTTGCTGAATTCAGCACAATATAAATACAAAATGAGGCATATGTTAAGCAATGCAAATCACTACATCAAGGTACAAACAGTGAGGAAAAACATTCTTCAACTTTATAAAACCTCGCTTAACTCAGATGCTCTATGTAGTAAATAATTTGAATTTCTGAATGTGGCTGATCCACGTAGGCCAAGTATCTATGGAGTGCCAAAAATTCACAAGGACCAAAAAGATCCTCCATATGGAACAATAGCAATGACAATTGGGGCTATCAGTGAACCCCTACCTAAATATGTGGACTCTTTTTTATGCACTGTGGTTCCCCTTATCAAGTTTTATGTAAAAGATACTCATCGTATGATCACGATGATTGAGGATGTAGCCTTCAATGAAGAGACATACTCATTGGTCACCCTTTACATAGAAGCACTTTACAGTAATATACCTCAAGAAGCAGAAATAAAGACCATAGATCTCTTCATGCAACAATGCTTGAGAGATGCTCCTACTGATTTCATCATTGAATGTCTAACAATTGTACTCAGGAAAATACATTTGCATTTGGAGGGACTTTATATAAATATATGAAGGGAGTCAGTATGGGCACATCTTGTACTCCCAGCATAGCAAACTTCTTTATGAGCTCATTTGAAGATGTACATATGCACAATGAACTTGCGCCATTTTTCAAATCAGTTAAATACTGGTCCCGGTATATAGATGATATCTTCATCATCTGGACAGGCGTCAAAGAAGACGTTTTAGCATTTATAGAATGGCTAAATTTGGGGAACCTGAATTTGAAATGTACTGCAAACATCAGCAAAGAGAAAGTTCAGTCGCTCAACATTTGGATTTGCCATAATTCCGGCCGATTTGAAGTGGATTTGTATGTGAAACCATTAGCACATAACACCCTTCTACATTTCAATAGTTTATTCTCTAGGAACAAAAAGCAAAGCATACCCTTTGGTCATTTCCATAGGCTAAGACGCAAGTGTATGAATATAAAAGACTATGATGAAAAATCAGTCAGGATGAGAGATAAGTTCACAAAGAAAAGGTATCTACACAGATTGGTAAGGGAAGCCTATATGCGGCGAAATTCTATGATAGACAGCAGCTCTTGTATGGTGATGATCAATGGACAAACAATAAGCTAGTATGTGTCACCACACATTCACTCTTAAACTAGAAGGTAAGGCAACTTATATATTTGAATTGCCACATTCTGAGCAGTAGTCCAGTCAATACGATGAAAATAGGAAAGCCTATGTTTGTTTATCGTTGGAACAAAAATCTTAAACACATAGTAGTGAGATCTCGCCTACCACATGACGTAAAATCTGTCCATTAAATAACCAAAGATGGGGCACCGTCAGTCAAAGGTAACCACAAGTGCGAGCTATGTCTAGCCTGCAGTGCTGCAATTGAAACGGACAACTACACATATAACTGTATCACTTCCCCCTGTCTCTTCTACTGCTATGGAGCCGTCTAGTAACAGGCGTACAGTCAGGTGGGATTTCTTTGTGCAATCAAACAAGCTTCAAGGAAATCTGCATGCCCTAACCTCTTCCCATCAGTTATTTGATTCCAATCTTATATTGGCTCCACTAGAAATACTGCCTCTTCATCTGGACCTCTTTGCTACCTTGAAAGAACTGTTTACTAAACGTCCTAGGCCACTGACTATCTCTTGTATTCGACCACACACTAAATGGTTTAACAAGAGGTGTAGGGAGGCCAAAAACACTTTGGCCATCGCGCTAAGGACTAAGGATAGATCAGGTATCATCAATGCTAGACGCCACTACGCCTCCACTTGTAACAAAAGTAAACTCGAGCATGAAGAGGGGCTATGGAACAATCTACTTGAGGCAGCTACCGTCCATGACTCCAAACGGTTCTGGCTTCTAGTTTCTTGCGGTGATCAGAACCGAGCACCCCACCTGGAGTCTTACATCCCTCCTGATATTTGGCTCTCCTACTTCAAGGAATTGTATGGACCATCGCTGGCCAGTCATATTCCTGACATAATCTCGGGGGAGCTAACAACCTTTGACGAGCCCACGTCCTTCTTGCCTCCTTTTTCATTGAATGAAACTGTGTCGGCCATCGCAGCCCAGAAAGTAGCGAAGGCCCCTGGGTTGGATGGGATTCCCTCTGATATGTTTAAAGTGGACCAGAGTATCTGGGGCCCATATATCAACAGACTTTCTAACGCCATCTTGATTACCAGAATTTATCCTGACTCATGGAAAGAGGCAATCATAGTGCCTATCCACAAGAAAGGAGATAGGAACAACCCGGGTAATTACAGACCTATCAGCCTCCTCGACAACCTCCCAAAAATTTGTTGTTATCAGTTGTTGAGCAGGCTGAATAAGTGGCTAGATGAAAACCAAATCTTAAATCACCTTCAAGCGGGCTTTAGAGAAAAAACTAGTACAATAGATCAGATATTCCGTTTTACTTCTATTAAATGGAAAGTCGTCGATGCTGACTTAGGCCACCTATATGTAGCATTTGTCGACCTAAAATCGGCCTTCGATCTAGTACCCCGCCACAAACTGTGGGAAGTTTTGTCTAAAACAGGAGTCCCGCGCTCTATCTTAAATATTATCAGAGATCTCTATACCGGCAATTATGGAAGAATCAGATGGGGCCCACAAGGTGAATTAATAGAAAAATTCCTTACTGCTCGAGGTGTAAGACAAGGTTGTGTGCTCGCCCCTACCTTATTCCTCCTCTTCATAAACGTATGCATCCCTTATCTTATGGAGTGCTCGAATGACTCTCCTAAATTAGGAGGGCAGAAGATTCCCTGCCTTCTTTTTGCCGATGATACCCTGCTGGTATCTCAAACAGCCACACGCCTTTCAACCCTGCTCTCAAGATTCATGGACTTTTGCAATGATTATGGCCTTGAAATTAACCGATCAAAAACAAAGTGCATGGTGTTTGGCGATAGGAAAGGCAGAATGCGACGACCTATTCACTTAGAGGGTGCCGCGTTGGAAAGAGTCAGCGACTTTGATTATTTAGGCCTGAAATTAGAAGACTCGCACAAGTGGCAGAGCCACATCCAGAAGGCAACTCTACTATTGCAACAGCGAGCGAGTGGCATTGTAAGATTTGCAGCTAGATCCCCCAGCTTTGCCATGACGCCTGCAGTGGAAATCTATAAACTACAAGCAAGAGGGGGAGCAATCTATGGAGCTGAATTGTGGGGCCATTGTTGCCTAGATGACTTGATAAAAGTGGAAAACTCTTTTTTAAGGTCATTGCTAAGAGTTCCTTCCAGCACCCCACTGCTTCCAATACGAATGGACCTAAATCTCCCTTCCATCAGTCAGATTGTTGCACTTAAGCCCTTGCTGTATTGGATTCGTTTATGGTCATCAGATTCCCTTGTTCACTATAGATGTGCGTTAGTTAATTTAATGGCCAATAACACCAGTTCCAAAATCAAGTGGTGTGTATATGTAGAACGGACCCTCTCGCTTTTTGGCTTGGGGTCTTATTGGAAGGAACCATTATCCATTCCAAAGAACGCAACCCAAATTTTAAAGGATGCATTCTGGCTCCACGTCCAACTTTCTCAACTGTCTGCCGTCTCGCCATCATCCATGACGGGTAATTTTCTATATTTTAAATGCCATTATGAATTTGCCCAATATATGGATATAGTATCTTCTCCGTTCGCTCGTGCATTATATATCAGATTCAGGTTGGGCTCTCTTCCTTTGCGTTCCCTCACACATAAATGGTCTAATTTTAGTTGTTCTTCTAAGATGTGTCCGATGGGCTGTGATAGAGAAGAATCAGTTATTCACATTCTCTTCCAATGCCCTGCATACCATAAACAAAGAGCCCGTTGGATTATTCCTCTATGTTGGAAAATGGGTTATTGGTAGGGCAGGTAGGTACCTACACCTAGCAACAAGCCACTAACCTCCACATAGGTACAGTTAGGTCTCAGTAAATTAATCCCAGCTCAACCCTTGGTAGCTTGGCAACGAGCGTCAAGGCTTAACTTAGGAGACAAAGGGGGTGATTCAGACTATGGCGGACGGCGGAGGCCGTCCGCCATAGTACCGCCGCCAAATGACTGCACCGCGGTCAAAAGACCGCGGCGGCCATTCAGACATTTCCTCTGGGCCGGCGGGCGCTCTCTAAAAGAGCGCCCGCCGGCCCAGAGGAAATGCCCCTGCAACGAGGACGCCGGCTCAGAATTGAGCCGGCGTAGTTGCAGGGGTGCGACGGGTGCAGTTGCACCCGTCGCGTATTTCAGTGTCTGCAAGGCAGACACTGAAATACTTAGCGGGGCCCTCTTACGGGGGCCCCTGCCGTGCCCATGCCATTGGCATGGGCACGGCAGGGGCCCCCAGGGGCCCCGCGGCACCCCCTACCGCCATCCTGTTCATGGCGGGTTTCCCGCCATGAACAGGATGGCGGTAGGGGCTGTCAGAATCCTCATGGCGGTGGAGCGCGCTCCGCCGCCAAGAAGGATTCCCCCGAGCAGCGGTAAGTCGGCGGGAGCCCGCCGACTTGCCGCTTCTGACCGCGGCTGAACCGCCGCAGTCAGAATGCTCGTGGGAGCACCGCCAGCCTGTTGGCTGTGCTCCCGTGGTCGGTGGCCCTGGCGGCCACCGGCCGCCAGGGTCAGAATGACCCCCAAAGTGTAAAGCATTCAAATATCACAAAACAGTACTTAAATAAAACACAGGAAACAGTTTAAAAATCCACATGACGGGTAATTTTCTATATTTTAAATGCCATTATGAATTTGCCCAATATATGGATATAGTATCTTCTCCGTTCGCTCGTGCATTATATATCAGATTCAGGTTGGGCTCTCTTCCTTTGCGTTCCCTCACACATAAATGGTCTAATTTTAGTTGTTCTTCTAAGATGTGTCCGATGGGCTGTGATAGAGAAGAATCAGTTATTCACATTCTCTTCCAATGCCCTGCATACCATAAACAAAGAGCCCATTGGATTATTCCTCTATGTTGGAAAATGGGTTATTGGTAGGGCAGGTAGGTACCTACACCTAGCAACAAGCCACTAACCTCCACATAGGTACAGTTAGGTCTCAGTAAATTAATCCCAGCTCAACCCTTGGTAGCTTGGCAACGAGCGTCAAGGCTTAACTTAGGAGACAAAGGGGGTGATTCAGACTATGGCGGACGGCGGAGGCCGTCCGCCATAGTACCGCCGCCAAATGACTGCACCGCGGTCAAAAGACCGCGGCGGCCATTCAGACATTTCCTCTGGGCCGGCGGGCGCTCTCTAAAAGAGCGCCCGCCGGCCCAGAGGAAATGCCCCTGCAACGAGGACGCCGGCTCAGAATTGAGCCGGCGTAGTTGCAGGGGTGCGACGGGTGCAGTTGCACCCGTCGCGTATTTCAGTGTCTGCAAGGCAGACACTGAAATACTTAGCGGGGCCCTCTTACGGGGGCCCCTGCCGTGCCCATGCCATTGGCATGGGCACGGCAGGGGCCCCCAGGGGCCCCGCGGCACCCCCTACCGCCATCCTGTTCATGGCGGGTTTCCCGCCATGAACAGGATGGCGGTAGGGGCTGTCAGAATCCTCATGGCGGTGGAGCGCGCTCCGCCGCCAAGAAGGATTCCCTCGAGCAGCGGTAAGTCGGCGGGAGCCCGCCGACTTGCCGCTTCTGACCGCGGCTGAACCGCCGCAGTCAGAATGCTCGTGGGAGCACCGCCAGCCTGTTGGCTGTGCTCCCGTGGTCGGTGGCCCTGGCGGCCACCGGCCGCCAGGGTCAGAATGACCCCCAAAGTGTAAAGCATTCAAATATCACAAAACAGTAATTAAATAAAACACAGGAAACAGTTTAAAAATCCAAAACCAAATTATAAAAATAGCTTATATTTTTATCTTTAAAATGACACAAAAACGATTAAAATCGGTTCAGGGGAACCGGAGATATGAATTTTTAAAGAATTATTACTTTTCTAGCGCTTAGAAACAAAAAGCGCCAATCGGGTCATCTGGTTGCACCTCGACCGGGGCAAAGTCAAACTTTCAGGCCGACCGCGATGGAGCCCTGCTCGGCTACAGGTCGCGGGAGGCCTCGGTTAAAAAGTTACCTTCTGACTTAGTCTTTATTTTGAAGTTTTTCTTCACCGGGACGAACCTGCCAGTTGAATCCGACCTCCTGGAGCCCTTGTCCGGATACGCGATGTGGGTTTCCTCGGTGGAGACTTTTACCTTCGGACTTAGTCGTTTTTTCGAGATGAAAATCCTTCGACCGGGGTAAACCTGGATCTTGATCCGACGTCCATGGAGCCCTTCTCGGATACGATGGCTGGGAGGTCCCGGTCAACTTTTTACGTTCGGACTTAGTCTCTTTTTTGGATGTTTTTCTTTACCGGGACAAACCACGAAGTCAGGCCGGGTCGCGGTTGAGGCAAGCCGGCTAGAATTTCCGCGGCGGGTCGGTCCCTCTCTGGAGCTTTTTTCCAAAAATTCTCAAATCTTTTCCAAACTTCTGGGGCTTCACCCAGATGTTCTTTTAAGCTTCTTTTGGGGTCCACAGCTCACCCCAAGGGTCCAGAAGTTATGTGATGGTCCTTGGGGGGTGCAGACTTCAACTCCCAGAATGCACCTGGCGCAAACTCCTTTTTGGCCACTGGACAGTGGTCAGCTGGTCGCTTTCTTCAGGAGTTGGTGCAGGGGACTCTGGTTAGCAATTTTTCACCTGTAGCAAACAGGGAGTCCCTCCTTGAACCAGTTGAAGCCAGGCAAAGTCCTTCATGTGGTGAAGCCCAAGTGTGCAGCTGGTGCAGTCCTTCTGAGTGCAGGTTCCAGGTGCAGGCCAGGGGTCCAGCAGGGCAGTCCTTCTTCTCCTTAAGTTCTTTCTTCTTGAAATTTGGTGGGGATCTGAGGCGTGGGTGCAGGTCTGCCAGTTTTATCCTTGCTCCTGGGTGAAAAGCAGGGGGGCCCTGGTTCTCCAATCAGGGACAGGGTCGTCCCCCTGTGATGACCACTTCCTGGGAAGTGTGGCAAAAATCCATCCCAGAAGGCAACAGTCTCTAAAAATCCAACATGGATGAATCTGATTTTTGGAGGTTACATCTGGCTGAGCCCACCCACTGGTGTGGCTAAAAATCATAAACACACCCCTCTCCTGCCCTCTCCTAATCTAATCAAGGGGGCACCTAATTGTCTTGGGTTGCAGGATGTGGGGGTGTTGCTGGGTGCTCCAAGTGTCCTTCTCTGCCTTTGAAGACCAGTTTGGCAGCCCTCCCCCTTCCTGCCTCACCATCTGCTGAGGGGAGATTCTCTCCCCCAAGCACATTCCTTTGTGTGAAGTCAGGCCACTTCACACCTCATCAAGGTAGCCTGGCAGAAGCTGCTGCAGGCTGGCCAATCAGAGCACAGCAGCAAAAACAATGCAGAGCTGAAATTGGCAACTTTTTAGGTAAAGTCTAAACTTTTTACCTGAACTAGTTATATTAAATCCAACAACTGGAAGTTGTGGGATTTATTACAACAATCAATTTGATGCCAAATTCTTGGTATGTAACATTTAAGGAGACTTTAAAATTTAAAATAAAGTCTGCCCATTCTAGCCTATGAAGGCCCTTTACTTCAATGAGGGAAAAACGAATTTGGCTGTTTTTACCTCACCAGGGCTTATAAATCTATTTTTATAAAGTCCCTGCTTATAGTTACATGGCACCCAGCCCTAGGGGCACATAGGGCACTCCTTAGGGGTGACTTATATGTAAAAATAAGGTAGTTTAAGACTTTGGAAGTACCTTTAATTCCAAAGTCGAATTTGCATATAATTTTAATTTAAAAGCAGCCAGCAAGGCAGGCCTGCCTTTAAAATGACACTGGGCACCTCAGCAGTGCACCTAGGTGTGCACCACCTATGCTGTGGTCCCTAAACCTACATGCCCTACCATATACTAGGGACTTATAGGTAGGTTAACTTAGCCAATTATAATTAGCCTAATTTGCATATCCATTTTACACAGAGCACAGGCCCTGGGACTGCTTAGCAGTACCCAGGGCACCATCAGAGTCAGGAAAACACCAGCAAAAAGAGGAAAATGGGGGCAAAAAGTTATGGGGCCTCTGCAATCAGCCCTGTTTTCTCACACTCTATGTAGGATAATGGGTTTTAAAAACTGTTCGCTAGCTCTGAGAATTTTTTAATCTGATTTATCGGTTTTAGTGGTCTGTTGTCTGTCAAAATATTTAGATTCAATCTGGCGTATCAGACTGAACACGCTCAAAAAAGCAGAGTGAAATTTAACAACGAATGTGGGGAGCAACAATTGATGAATCTATTATTGCATGCACCTACTACTCTAATTGGTCTAGACGTATTTCCCATCTGCTGTTTTAATTTTGTCCTGTTCTTAGAATCTTTTTAAATAGAAATGCCTTTTTTATCTGATATGGTTTTGCCAGGCTTGTATTTTGATTTTTTAACACCCACAATGTGTTTTTATGTAAAACTATAAGGTGCGATTTTTCAGTAGGGAAATGCTCACGTTTAAATATTCCTTTCCTTTTTTTCCTTCCCTTTTTAACCTTTTATGACTTAAACTGTCTATCATGTAATTCGTTGTCCTTTTTTATGTGATGTGCTTTTATGGTATTTATATTTACCGAAATAAAGCTAATAATGATGATGAACACATATAATGAAGTGAAAATGTGTATGGATGTTTGCACCAACTGTAAGGCCACAAATGTGTACTTACAAGTCTGTCCCTGCGGAATTGGATGTGCGGGAGGAACACGCTGTTATTTCGGTGTTAGATTAACTGAGCATAGATCGGCGATTAAGGTTCAGAGACAGAAAGCCCCTCTAGTCAAACATTTATATGAGTCACAACATGGACATGAGGACATAAATTGGCTTAATATTGAGAAAATATTTGCAACAGAGGACAAGGACAATAATGAGATTAGAAAACTGTGTGAAGTATTCGGGATTTTTACTCTAGGGACACACACAAGAGGATTAAACGGTGACATACTATGGGAGAATGCTGTGGGACGACTTCTGTAAACTAAAAACCTATAAGTTATTCATCTGGTTGGCGATGAGTTTAAATTGTGTTACAGTTGTAAAATGGTGGATATACCCTGAAATGAGGAACAGAAGCACATCGGATCATGACCACCCATTGGCATGCCCTGGGACGATTTGTGCCAACTGAAAACCTTTTAAGAATTCATCTGGCAGGCGGTTTGTTTCATTTGCAAATCAAGAAAAGTACACTGGTCCAGCTAGAGAGAGAGACAGCAACTATGGGAGGGTCCTATTTTAGGAGCAAAAACCTCACACACCCAGATGGGTGTCATGCTTCATCATCGGAGTTGCTCCTCGTCAGACTGGCGCTGCAATGTCTGACGGGAACCACCCCAGATGGGGGGGCTATTTGCCGGAGTTCTTGTCTGAGATGATGCCAAGACCCTAAGTGTGTGTAAAGTAAGGAGATCAAGAGAAAGAAATCTAAAATTGACTCACTGAACCTCAAGGAAAGATCTATTTAATAAAAATATATAGGTCAGAGGCCAAGCTTAAAACTAATCATGAGAGTGAAACAGAGTTAATGGTCAATCACTCTAGGACAGGGGTGGGGAATTTCCACGCCATCCCCCTTAAGGGTCAACATGTTTTGCGTCTCCCAGAGGCCCAGACGGGTCCAGTGATGCTTCTTCAGGACCAAAAATAGACTAGATGTATCTCCTATTCGTGAAAAGTACAAAAAAACTAATACCTGAAATTGTCAGGACAAACTGTATCCAGTCACTCACACTAATATAGGATTACTAATCCTGTCTGTCGCCCGTCCCCATTAAGGAGTGTGCTATATGGGACTGAGCGGAACAATGGTCAGGTATATACCTCTTTGATATAGGATCCTCCTGCCGGCGGGTAACCTACCCGGGTCCGCGTCTCCCGAATTGTTTCATTGTCACAATTTCAAGATGTGTAAGTAATTTGTAATGAGGAACAGATGCACACCGGGTGACGTCTTTAGAGCATACCAACTCTTGGTATATTTGGGAAGGTTCATGTCACTTTATAATCTATCAGGAATCCTTCAGACAGGCGGTGTTCCATAACTGTTACTGGGCTGAGATGGCCAACACTATTGGGAACGAGGAACAGTCGCACACCGGGTGATGACGTAAGTGAAATTTGTGGAGAGCAACGCGAAGCGGTAGCCATAGGAGACAACACCGTACAATTAAGTTTATCAGGGCATTTTTACTTACCTTTCTGGCCGGGTGACGCAGTGAAGTGAATTTAATTTTTCCGAGCAGCATCGACATGCAATGCACGTCTGACGGTGAGTTCGTATTTCAGCTGTTCTCTAAATTAGAATATCAGATTGAGAGTGAGGGCTCTTTAGTAGGGTGACCACCTGGCATGGAGGCAAATTCTGGACAGGACTGTAACAAAATCAGGACAAAGGGACAAAATTCAGGACAAAAATTCAGGACAAAGGGTCCAAATTCAGGACAAAAATTCAGGACAAAGGGTCAAAATTCAGGACAAAAATTCAAGAACAAACGTCAGTTTTACAGACACACGCAAGAGAGGCCATGCCTCACTATGTTGTCAGTGCATTTATTTACTCTTTTTTAACATAGCACTATTTATTCACTGTGGACCTTTTGTGATTGCCTCCTGGTACGCTACATTCAGGTGTCACATTAAGTCCTTGTTCAGTAGTAAATTAATGCCCTTCAGTACTGCGGCAAGGCCATCACCCCTACCCAAATCTACCCGATCTTTCCTGAAGAGAAAGTAACGGCAAAATTTTGATTATGTTTCTGAACATTTTAAAACCCCTGGCAAACAGTTTGGGAAACATTAAGGTAATTAACCTTATGCTAGTTTAAACAAATTGAACAAAAACATCTGGCTTACCCCAACCGCCCATAGACTTTCAACCTGATCTTTTTTTAAAGAGCCAGGGCAGATGGTGTGGGCGACAGTCTCACACCTAATGTCAGGATGTGATGTACCCATAACTTGTCTGTAGTCTCACTGCACTAGAGTGTATGTCTGGGACTCTACATTTATCTCAGAAATGGGAGCCCGGACTACCAATCAAAGACAATAAAAGAGGTGGATGAAATCGAGATCAAATGGGAGATCCACGGCAAGTAATTCAAAGGGTTGTTGCTAAGAACAAGGTGGGACAATTCCTAAAATCAGACAAGATGGGTTCACCAAGACTGTTCGAAGGTATTGGGTACCTGGGGAGTTTTTTCTGCACACAGGTGCGAAACAGAAGGGACACTGTCAAGTGGCAGAACAAGTAACACCCATCCACCATGGCAAACTCTTCTGGTGCAATGGTCCGCTGTTAGTGCTTTTGAAGGGTGAGCAGGGGCCAGACCACTTGCAAGGTTGTCCAAGGCAATTGCCCGCTTTGTCCATGTCTTTATATGGTTTTGAAATTGAGCAAAAGCCAAACTAGAGATCTGGGTCATCCCTAAGTGTCAGGTACACATAGAATCTTCAAAATATTTGGGATGTAAATTGCACAAACAAAATTTACAAATGTTAAAATGTAATTAGTGTTTCTTTAACATATGGTGCTGTTTTCGCCTTCATATACCATTAGATCTCAGATTGAACTGGGAACCAGTTACCTTTTGATACCTAGTGATTCACATCTACCATTCTTACACTGATTTCCAGGATGAAAATCTCGGCAGAGCGAACGGTCCCTCCAAGCCCAGTTTGCTTTTTGGTCTTCTGCTTTCTGTAAAGGCCACGTAGCACTAGTGAAGAAGGTGTGCTACCCCAATGACAGTATTATTTTGCAAACCTTCCCCTGCTTGTCCTTTATTCCTTCTTCAGACAGGCCACACATCTGATTTGGTCACTGCAGCACCATCGGGAGCTCTTTCCACTCTAAAGCTACCCATGACTGCGGGTGGATTAGGTCTTCTGGACTTAGAATGCTATTATTCAGCTGCACAGGTCCAATGGGTGGCTCACTGGCTTTCTGTCCACCTCCCTGCATGAGATGGGGTTTACCAGTAAAGACTTTTAAGGAAGGCTTAATGCACTGCTCATCGTTTCCTACTGACCATTCTACAGATCACCATCCGGGGTTATCATGCACGGCTTTCTCTTGCCTTGCCAAAACCTGTAAACTCACTGACACGAAGAAACCCTATGCTCCTGCACTACCTTTGCTAAGCCTTCCCACTCACACAGGATGGCTGTGCTCAGAGCAACTCCATCAGTGGCATGTTGCAGGTGTCTTAAAATTGGGGACTTTGTTTCTGAACAGTGAGCTACTAAATTTCCAAACCCTTGTGGCAGACTACCATCTTCACCCCGGTCAACTCCTTACTTACAACCACCTTAAATAATCATTAAATGCCCTATTTCATATCTGCCACCTAGCACTAACCCCACAAGAGGTGTGCCAGAAGCTCTGTACCATAGGAAATGGTGGCAAACTGATAGAATTGGTGTACAGACCTATCCTGCAACATGGAAACCACTCCAGGTCTTCTCGTCATACTACCTGGGTGATTGATGTAGCCACACCTCTGCAAGATATGGACTAAAATACTGGACTTTCCCCACAAAGTATCCCACAGCTGTCACTTTAAGTAAATTCATAATGCTTCCTTGTGAATGCATTCCAGCCCGTTGCTTGCCATTGGCCTTGTGGTTTGTAACTCACAATTTGTTGCTTTCAATTTGCTGGTTTTATTTGTTTTAGGCTATACAGCTTGAATTCGTCCCTTCCCTTGCCAAAACCCTATTTACAGTATCCTGCCAAGTGCTCCCTTTCTGTAAACAGGCCTGTAAATCTTGTTCTTATCTTATCATATTTGCTGTGCATTCAAAGAACAAAGTCAAATGTCAGGCTCTGTCTTCGGTGGGAACGTAGTGATTACTTTCCTTTCTCTGACTTCAAAGTGAGAGGATTTATGCAACAATCTTGCTGGATACTGGGGTTAGGAAAGAGTTTTTCTATCACATGACAAAATTTAAATAAACTTCAGAATATATCAGAATTAGAAGTACAAATCAAGCACATTTTTGTTAATTCTGAACTGTGCTGGAAACGAATACCTTGACATGATTAAAACAAATCATTGCATTAGGTGATGCAATTTCCACACATCATCGTCTGTGCACAATATAGTTTGATTTGAAAAACTGTATATCTGTGCAAATGTAATGGTAATTTCAATAAAAAATGTGTTGTCTGTAATGGCAGTGTGTTAGCATATCATCCATACTGCACTCCACTCTGCTCTGCACCACTACACGCCACTGCACCCTACTCTGTATCACTCTACTTTACTCCACTCCATGCCACTGCACTCTTCTCCATTCGGAACCACTCCACATTATGCCACTGCACTCTATGCTACTTCACACTATGCCTCTCTACTCTACTTTGTACCACTCTACTCTATGCCACTGCACTTTACGCCTCTCTACACCACTGCGCTCTGCTCGTCTGCACGCCATACCACTCCAGTCTAGGCAACACCAATCTAATTCGCACAACTCCACTCTCTGCCACTCTGCAACACTGCACTGTACACCACTGCACTCTAAGCCAATACACTCTATGCTAATGCACTTTGCTCTGTAACACTCAACTCTATGCCCCTGCACTATACATCAATACACTGTGCATCACTCTAATCTACTCTGCACCTCTGCACTCTATGCCACAGCACTCTACACTACTTTACTCTATGCCACTTTATGCAACTCCACTCTAACCTGCACCTCTCCACTCTAAGCCACCTCACTCTACTGTGAAATAATCTACTTTATGCCACTGCACTCTGTGCCACTGCATTCTATGCCACTGCACTCTACCCTGCACCTCTCCACTCTATGCAACTGCACTCTACTCTGAAACAATCTATTCTACGCTACAGTACTCTATACCACTCTGACCACTGCACTCTAGTTCAATGCACTCTACACCACTGGAAGCTGACACTCTGCAACACTGCATTGGCCACCACTATACTCCACACCACTCTGCTCTGTACTACTGCATTCTGCACAAATATACTCTATGCCACTGCATTCTATGCCACTCTACTCTGCCCAATGCCACTCTATGCAACTGCACTCTACACCAGTGCACTCTAAACAACTGCACTGTATGCCACTGCCCTTTACTCTGCACCACTGTACTCTATGCCACTGTTCTCTGTACCACTCTACACCACTGCACTGACACTCTACTCTGCAACTCTGCCCTCTACACCACTCTACTCTATGCCACTGCACTCTAGGCACTATACTCTACACCACTCTACAATACTCCACTCTGCACCACTCTACACCACTGCACTCTATGCCACACGAGTCTACTCTGCACTCTATGACACTGCACCACTCTGCATTACTGTACTCTCTGCTACTCTATTGTATGCCACTCTACTCCACTGCACTCTATGTAACTCTACCCCATGCCAATCTATACCACTGCACTCTGCGCCAATGCACTCTAAACAACTGCACTGTACGCCACTGCCCTCTACTCTGTACCACTGTACTCTATGCAACTGCTCTCTGTGCCACTCTACTCCACTCTACATCACTGCACTGACACTCTACTCTGCAGCGTTGCACTCTCCACCACTGTACTATACACCAATGTACTATGTACTACTGCATTCTATGCCACTGCACTCTATGCCACTCTACTCTGCATCACTCCACTCTACAGCACTTTGCTCTACTCTGCACCACTCTACAGTACGCCACTGCACTCCCTGCAACGTGAGTCTACTCTGCAATCTATGCCACTGCACCACTCTACACTACTGCTCTCTCTGCCACTCTATTGTATGCCACTCTACTCCATTGCACTCTATTCCACCCTACTCTGTCCTACGCCACTCCATGCCACTGCACTCTAAACCACTGCACTCCACGCTAACACACTCTAAACAACTGCACTGTACCCCACTGCACTGTACTTTGTACCACTGGGCTCTACGCCACTGCTCCTATGCTACTCTACTCTACTCCACTCCACACCACAATGCCACTAACTTTAAGCCATGCTGAACAGCAGCCACTCTGGTGTATAACATGGCTAATGGCTAAAACACATTAGCAAAGCCAATAACTCTTTCGTAGATGAGACCTATTGTTTTGCCAATGTTTGTTAGTACTATGAGGTGCCGAAGTACCTGAAAGAACGGTGAAAAATACAATTACATCATACTAAAGGCTGCTACAAAATGCGCAAATACATTTTGGTTAAATAAAAAAAAAGTGCTTCTCAAATACAGATTTGAATAATATACGGTTTGTACGTAGTACTAAAAAATTTTATAACACTCCATTAAAAACAACACACTCCACAGCTCACCTTGGAACAGCATTACAATACCTCTCTAAAAGAAATATCTTTGCCACCAGAAAACGTAAAGTGACTCCTTTTAGTAAAGTCAATGCAGGTTCTCAAGCCCCTTTGTATTTGCAGATTTACCAGTTGGGCACATTTGCATGTCTTTAGGGAAGGAGACCGCCTGGCAAGAAGGTCTGATTCTTATCTGTCTGCCCTTCCCTTAGAGCACTGGAGACTCCCTGCCTTCCAGTCCAGCTGGGGAAACTGATCTGCTATTTCGCCCTGCCTCCGTTGCCCTTCAGGTGAAAGGCTAAAATTACGGACAAATGCCGTCCGTTAAAGCTTTCATCATGGACAATGGACAGCAGGGTGAAATTACGGACAGTCCGTGAAATTTACGGACGGGTGGTCACCCTACAGTCATTAGGAGAGGTTGGGAAGATGAAAGATTCTTTTAATTTCCAATTTTAGGCAAACCTTTGGTAATAGCATGCTTCAGTGTGCAAGGATTCGAGATGTACTATTCATCTTTGGAAACTTCAGCAAAGTATTTTTAATTGAGTGAGTAGATTCAGTTTGATTGTACAATAGAAAGATACACAGGGAGGACAGAATTAGGATTTAAACCTTTATTTATATATATTTGTTGGTCTAGGACGTAGTATCTTTGCACCCTGCTTAGCATCTATTGGTATGGAAGAAAGTTTCAAAGAAGTTTTTGATGTGGAAGACAGGAATTCTGAGTTACTTTTTCGGCATCTTTTGACATTCGGGTGCCGAACCTCTCGCTTACGAGGGTAAGGGTTTCTGGAACTAAGTAAACGGATGCATCTGCTGCACACGGCCCATTTTAATAAGGTATACCTATCACGTCGAATGACAGCACGTGAATGCCCTTGCACCTGGATTTGTATTTACTGTTATGGAAGAAAGCTTCAAGGAAGTTCTGTTATAGAAGAATGGTATATGGAATTACACTATGGGCATCTTACATATGCAGGGGACAGGACGTGTTAAAGAGGGTTAGGGTTTGTAGTAGTGATTAAGCCGATGCATGTGTTACACACGGCTGGTCACAACAAGACCAACCACCACTCTGCATGACGGCATGTGAGATGTAGGGCTGGTACGGTAAGATCTACGATGGTATTCATGAAAGTATATCTACTCACCACTATAAGAAAGGTGAGAGACGCTGCATGGTGGTTTTTAACAAAAAGAGCTGTGATAATAATATATACTTAACAAGCACGGTGAGTGATTAGCGAATAGAAAAGGTGAATATGACGACATGTACGGCTCAGAGATTTGTTGATTTTTTGATTACCTTATCACAGGTAAGACCGACTGGATGCTTTAGAGATTTATGGTTATGGCATTCCTGAAGAAGGTGTTGTGCAGAAACAAGGGTCGAATTGAATTAGGGCCACAACAAAGTAAGTTTGAGGTAATTTGGAATTTAAATCGTATGGATTTGGAGCTATAAAACTCTAATTATGGGACATGAACTAAAAATTAACTCTATATTTCTCATGAGGATTCTTGAGAAACAAATTCAAGTCTGAAAATAACGTCATTCAGTTCACAGCATGGACCCTGTTGAAAGTTGGTGTATTGTGATGTTTGCACATTAAATTTGAAGAATTATAATTGATAGGTAGATATGAAGAGTGTGATTGGTTGTGAGATGGAGGGTAAATGGAGTAGAGATAAGACAGCATTTGATTTCACAACAGAATTTGGGCGAATGAATTTGTGTTGAATGTTTTGTGGGAATTTCAGATTCTGTTATGTGTTCTCATGATTTATGACTCATGGACTGTACTGGATCTGTGATTGATTATATTGAATTGTTAAATAATTGACATGTGACAATGATCGGAGCTGTACATGTATTTGTTAGTTACAAATACTGCTGAATAGGGACTCCAGTTATTATAATTCAAATATTAAAGCGATTGCATGAAGACACATATGCACAAGTGAGATGGGGTAATCAAGGAGAATTGACTGACAAAATCCCCATAAATAGGGGTGTTTGCCAGGGCTGCGTGCTGGCCCCTCTCCTGTTCTCTCTTTTTATTAACGAGGTGGTGCAGGACATGATGGCTTGCCAGAATGACGCACCCACTTTGAATGCTCAGAAAATCCCTATCCTCCTTTTTGCTGATGACTCACTTCTCATCTCAAAGACCCCTATGGGCCTACAAATTCTTGTTGACAGATTTAATCTTTTTTGTCAGAATCATGGTTTGGAGTTGAATTTTAAGAAAACTAAATTGATGGTACTTCATCCTGGACCACAGAAGAGATGCACAATTAGTCTAGATGGAGATCCCTTGAATAAGGTTAGCTCTATTGATTACTTGGGCGTGAGGCTTGCAAACAAACTACATTGGGATGAACAGGTTAGTAAAAGTGTGGGACCTCTGCAGCACAGAGCTGCATCTCTACTGCACTTTTATAGGAGTACGTCCGCTAAAGCTGTATCTCCAGCAATCAAGATCTATGTGGCTAAGGTGCAGGGAGCTGCTGTCTACAGTGCGGAGGTATGGGGATCTTATGACAGCAATAGGCTAACCATTGGTAAGAACAGCTTTGCGAGTACTTTGTGTGCATGCCCTCCCAGTACCCCATTGATTCCATTGTTTTTTGATTTGGGATTAAAACGAATAGCTGATTTAATCATCCTAAAACCCTTATCATATTGGGTAAGGCTCTGGACTGTTCCCGAATTGGATGTATACAAGACCTCACTTCTTGTACTGCTAAAGTGTCCACATTCGGCTATTATCCCATGGGTTAAGCATGTATCTAGTTGGTTCTGTACCTTGGGCTTAGGAGATTTTTGGGAGAACCCCCACAAACTTGAGAAATGAAACACAAAAGAACTGAAGTCTGTATATTGGTCTCATGTAAGAAATTACTATATTAGCCGCAAATCTTATGGACAATTAACCAACCTTTTTATTGATTTTAAGTGGTATCCTTACTTACCTTACTTAGATATAATACCTGATATATTAGGCAAGGGACTATAAGCTAGATATCGCTTTGGGTCCCTGCCTTTGAAGTCCCTGACGAGTAGATGGGGATCAACCGCCACTACTGATATATGTCCTGTGTGTGGTGCTACCCCCGAAACAGTTGAACATTTTATGTTTTTTTGCCCTGCTTACTCATCCCCTAGGTCCAAATGGATCTGCAAAATTTGTCAGGAAATGAAAATGAGAAAATGTGCTCTAGCTTTGAGGATTTTAAAATGCCATAGCTCCAATGTATTAATTAATGCTGTTAGTAAGTTTTTAGTGCCAGCATGGCGTATAAGTAATTTTTATATAAGTAATGAATCTCAAAGGAGATTGGATGGGATTTTTGATTGAGCAATTGGGTTTTAAACTAATTACTAGTTATTGGTTTTAAAATGGGACTGTATTCGTTTATACTTTTATAATGATATTTTATTGTTTGTGTTGCTTTGATGGCCTGTTGACCGAGTAAAGCTTGTGTTGATGATGATGATGACTGCTGAGCATATATTAAATAAGCTAGGTAGTCTGCGGGTTGTTTTGCAAGTTTTTCTAATTGTAGTTTTCCTTGCCACTGCACAAGTATTTTTGACGTATCTCTGCCTATATGCAACTATGCGTCAGTTCTTGTAAATGAGGCACACAGTTCCTCCCATGGCATTGTGGGATCACCAGTCATGCATACATGATTGACACTCCTTGGATACAACAAGGGTTTGTGTTCAAGAGACAAAAATGTGAGCATGGTGAGGGGAAGCAGTGCCCAGACTAGTCCAGGGGAATTGAGCAGAGGCCAGGGAGGACTGCCTATTGGAGTTGAACAACAGATGTAGAGGAGACATGTGGGGTGTAACAGGGTGAGTCATTAGGTAAGTCTGGATAGCAGGAATAAAGATTTGAGACGTGCATGCTTTATCGAGAAGCACAAGAGGCAGGGTGTACATGAGATATGAGATATTAGATGATGCCTGGCTGGTATGATCATCCTTGTTTGTTATCTGGAAGGTGAACATAATCTCTTCATCATGCAGTAGATGTGCACACATATGAACTTGTAGAATAAGTGGACACCTTTGACAGAATGTGCATTTTGGTCTGGCTGCTGTTTCTCATACCTGTAAGAAAACTGTGGCAATATGTTGAACACATTGATGGGAACATTTGTATGTGTGAACATCACATATACTATTGCAGCAAAGTAGCAGCTAGCAAAAAGTATAGGGACAATAGGGCCTGTAAAAGTAGGTTAAGGTGGGGCACAATTCCTAAAAAGCAGGGATCCTAGATGTGACACTTTGCGCAAGATGGTATAAGATACCCCTTTCCTCTGGTGAATATGTGATTTGCATGGCCAGTTCCAGTAGCCACGCTTGTTGTAGGCTAGAGAGTGGAAAATGTTGCTATACTGCAATCTGCAAATGAAAGCATGAGTTATTGTGTGACATGTTAACGTTTGTTGTAAAAAAACATTTATGTACATCCTACAACGGCACTTGGAGGATGCTAAGCGCCCTAATGCAGGTAAAAGAAATTGCCCCATTTCCCTCCCATTATGTAGAAGTAGATAGCCATGATTGTAATGTAGTTCACCTATTACAACCTTGAGACCCAGTGCTGCTGCAGTTGATGCACAAATGATAGCTATACCCCTGGTATTTTACACATGCTACACCAGGTGGTACATTTCACATGGATACAGAGCAGTGCTGGTTACTGAAGTCAGTATGACAGTGAGGTTTAGGTCGATTGGGATAAATGGGAGAAGTGCAGGAGATACAGTGTGGGTGGTGGCATGAGAACACAACAACGATCCAGCTCTGCCATACTATCAGCTGTAATGACAGCCCAAGAAGCAACGAGTCAATGCTCCATTAGTACTGGATACAGAAGTTTGAAGGGGGAATATTTCAAGATTTTTTCACTCCTGGAATCTGGTGACCCCCACCGAGTTATTGATGGAATCTGGGGAACCCTAGCCTAACTTATTTCTTTTATTTGAACTTCAAACACTGCACAAAATGAAGAGTACATCATACAAATGCTCACATATTGAAATGTTTTGTCTATTCCACAATCAAATATATGAAAGCTTTTCACAATTTGAATTTTGCTTCTTTATTTGTATATGCTTTATTTGTTTGAATTTATAAATTTTAATATTATTGCATTTGGTAGCACAGTCACAGACCTCCTGAGTAGGCCTTGCAGACGTCCAGGTTTCCTCTGTCCACAGGTTAAGCACCATTGGTTTAGAGCTTCCCAGCAGTCAGATGTCATAAATCCTCCATAAGTGCCAAACTAATTCAAAATAGGTGCTCAATGACATCAGAGTGACCTTTTTCCTTCAAATTGTCTTTCCTTAAAATTTATCTACCATGTTTTGGTATCCTCCAGTATGGTTTCTCAGTTTTCGTTTCCCATTAATTCACACACATCAGTTGTGCTTACTTTCTGGTTTCTTCACAGATTGTTAGTTTTATCTAGCCTTAAGCACTATGTGTGCACTTTCATGTTTGCCTTGATTACACTCTTCAGAAGGCTACACTTCATGGTTACAAACACAAGAGGCAAAACAGTGTTGTATTTTTGCACTGATAGTGACAATCATACCCAGAAGAGAATTGGCAGTCTGGCACTTAAAAGATATTTTTTAATGTTTTGTGGCCTGATTCACAAAGGTAAACTTAGACACTTGGTCTAAACTTAGACCAAACATCTAAGTTTACAACTTTGGGAATGTTTTACTGTACACTATAGATGGTGAGTGTTTTTTACTGACCTTTCTCTTTCTCCTTCATTTTTTGCAGGTTTTGCTGCTTCAGGTGCCACCTGTCTGGCAACTAGAGGACACAGAATAGCTGTTTCAAAAAGTATGAGCTTGGTTCAGGGTGGCTCCAGAAGCAAAGCAGGATTCATGTCCCATTCCCAATTGGTTAGCAAGGCTTTGGGGATCGTGCATGATTTAGACAGTGAGTCTTGTTAAATAGCATCTGAGATTTGGCGTTCCTTTGAGACATCCTGCGATTAGGAACTTCATGATGTTTGCAGACTTCTCAAGTTGCAGTAGAACTCCATTGCCAACCTGTAGGGCCACCTTAAAGAGACCTCTCAGAGTGATTGTGATTAAAGCCATAGACCTCTTTTAGGCATCTCAACTGTGACCGCCACTTCTCCCTTGCAATCCCTGGCATTGCATTGGTGACTCCTGTCCTCAGAGGTTGTAAAAGCAGTTCCAAAAGCAGAAGGTAAAGAGTCTCTTGATGAGTGCTGTTAACTTTCTGCTGCTCAGTCTGGGGTCAAGTTCAATAAAATAAATTCAGCAGAGCAATGCTCACAATTCTAAATAAAAAAATGAACTAAAAAGCTCATTGTAAATAAATTACCAGTTTTTTTATTGTGAACATATTAATGATGATTTGTTTGAACCCAGCCTTCATGTTTTGCTTAGCAAGAGTGGAAGTGTTTTTAAAGTAATCATAAGTCAAAACATGTTAACAATCATAATGACTACTGTAATAACAGTACATATTCAATATTTGGCCCATACAAGTTAATAGAGGTGGACATAACAACTGACTTTATCTTTTCTAAAGAGTTCTCCTATGAAGTATCAATACATTTAGCCTTTTTGGTGTAAACTACAAGAAACATAAATAGAAATACATTTGTGTCAGCTGTGTTATGTAAGTAATTGTGCTCTTACTATGGAGTCAATGGTCATAAGACATAATTTAATGTGAAGTCACTGAGGTTAAACTATGTGTGATATCAGTTCCTTTACCCTTGGTATTTTGGTAAATCGACTTCTAAGAGTACACAGTGCCAGCAATCTTACATATTTCAGTTTGCTGGATGAACAACAGGGCTTCATGGATGTTAGGGGCAAGGCATTAGTGATTTAAGGCTTAGTTGATATGGTAGCCTTGACAAGCACTCTCATATTGATAGTTCTCTGTTTCCTCTGCATCTGGAAGGATTGGAAGTTGCTATTGACACATTCTGAATCTAGGCTTCATAAAACCGATGAATATAGCTCTATTTATATTCATTTTAACATCAAATAACCTGACATTAAAGATTGATTAGATGGCATAAACTGATTATGCTGAGATGAGGAGCATGAATAATGAGCCGCTGAAGCCGCATTGCAAGTTTACATAACTGCAGCAATAAGGTTAAAACCTGTATGGCAAGAGACACTGTTAAGGCCTCTCACTATGCACAGTGAGGTGGGCCTCTTGAGATAGAGTAGGGCATAAGTGCTTTTATGGTCCCAGCAAAAACAAATTATTCCTAATTATGTGACACCTCTGTCCCAGAGGCCACCATCCTATTGTCATTTGGGATTAAGTGTGTGGCTTCCCACCTAAGTACTAAAAAAGAGTAACTGGCTTTAGCAAACATTTTTGTATAAATAAAAAAGGGGAGATAGAAGCAGTATTAGAAGTTCACTCAGCTTCTGGTTTATGGATACCAATAATAAAAAAGTGAACCTTGATGTTCACACATTCATGGCCCTCAGAGATATTTCTGAAAAGACCCTCTGCCACGCATTTAACCCTCATCAGTGTATGTTATCACCGTGGGGTGATATCATGGGATGTATCATCACAGGGTCTTTATTCCTTTGACTGTCCCATTCTCCAAATGAATAGCTCTTCCTATCCGGATGGTGGTTGTCTCAGTGGGAACAATAGTGAAGAAGTGAAGAAGTGAATTAAAATTATCTCATATCCTCCAAAATGGTTTATTTGTGCCCATAAAAAGGGTAGAGATAGGATTAAAAACAAGTGATGTTGTGAGGACAAACCTTTAATGACCACCAAGACTCCGGCGCTTTCATCTGGACCTATTGTAGTTAGATTACCTGTGACTCCCCAAGTAATCAAATATTGTGACTCACAGCTCCTAAGGTGCAACTACTTTGGAAGCACTGGTTTGGAACCTAAAACAATAACTAAACAACAAGGAGGGAACAGCATCAACATTATTCAGTGATTTCTGCTGTATTTCTTTACATGTAGTCCTCCCTGTAGGTACTGAGTGAGTACTACAATTATGATACACATCTATGCATTACAAATATGTATACATGGAGATGCCCACATTTTATAGGTAAATCTCAGACATCAATTTGATCAAAATGCAGTGGATGGTAATAAGTCCAGAACGTAATCACTAGGATTCATAAATGGAAAAAGCCAGGCAAAGAGCAGCATTACTACAGATCTGTGTTCTAAAATTACATGTGAACAAAAGTGCATAAAAAAGTTACAATAGAAAAGCGGTAAATATCAATACCTTTGTAGGAAACTTACTGCTAACCCACTGGGGGAAACACCTCAAAGTGTGTATGAATATAAAGAATGAAAAAAAAGAAAATAAGGGCAATATTCGAGTGCAAGCAGAGACTCGACAGAAGGGTGAACTCTGACCATTGCTCACTTACTTGGAAAGGGTGTGTCATCCACCAGGAATTGTCACGTCTGCTCCGCTCTGGACGGGGTGAAGAAGTGACAAAAAATGCCTAAATGAATATACCGTATTCTCATCTTAATTGGTAGTTGATTAGTTCAGATGTTTCTGAACAAGTGCCTGAATGTCATGCATGTCCAGAACACGAAACAAAGAAAGGGCTAAATGTTTTCTACAAGGACGACAAGCGTCCTCCTTCTCGTTTGTTTGGATGTAAACACAAACAACAGACTCGGAGCAGCCACTTTTGGGACATTATTGAGAGCTGATGAATATTATCATTAAGTCATACCGCCCTCCTAAAAGTGATTCTGAAGTGTATTAGATGAAAAACCCATTTACCAACTCATGCTGATGGGCTGCATGGTCTGAGAGCAACAAAAACTTGATGTTACTAAAAAAAGGATGTCAAGCGTCATAAAATGAACTTTGGGGCATATTTAAAAGCCCATAGCGCCACCGGAGTGTCACTTTTATTGTTGCTCCAGGGGCGCTATGCACTGCATCATATTTACAAGGTGGCCTCGAGCCACTTTTTGTGCCTTATCACTAAGTTATAAATACGGCCCCTTCACATGCAGAACTTTGCATGGAAGGGGCGTGTAATGGGTGTTGTGGGCATGCCACAGCAAAACCCATTGCATTTTGACGCTGCCCCAGATTTATGAGTATTCGTAAACCTGAGGTAGCGCCAAAATCTAATGCCTTCGCAGGGGTGGCATTTGCATGCCGCAACAAGGAGAAATGCTTTCATATCTCCTCGTTTTTTGCTCTTTCTATGTGTGCTGCATCCTGCAGCACACATAGAAAGAGCAGATCAAAATGTAAGATTGTTTTTGTGCAGTAAGGTGTTTCTTCTTGCACAAAAACAATCTCCCTCTCAACACTGCCATCCTTATATTTTGGTGCAAGGGTGCATTGGCACATGACAGCACTGTATTCTATTAAATATGGTGAATCCCTGCACTGTGAAAATGATCGTGAGTGATGTAGCCAAATTTGGCACAGCAATGCACACCGTAATTTTCTCTTAAATCTGGCCCTAAATGTTTCCTAAAAGAACATTGAGCTTCCACCATCTTGTTGTTGGTAATAACCACATACAACAGACTCTGACCATTCGCTATTGAGACATAGGATTACCTTAATAACTGACAGATATTATAAAACAATCATAAAGCCCTTCTCTAAAAAGTTCTAAAGAACTTTAAAATAAAAATTATCATTTCATCCCAACTGACTGCATGGATGTCGGAGAACCAAAAAAAGGGGGGCTAGATGTTCCTAAAAGAATGACGGGCATCATTGAGGGTAGAATACGTGGTTAACGGTATTTTGAGAAATATCTTTGAGGGCCCTGAATATGTAATCATCAGGATTCACATTTTTGATTATTGGTGTTTATATAGCATTTCCCTTTTGATGAACTTGAATTAATGATGGAGTTTGCTTTGGATGAGAGCCTGAATTATGAGATGAAAGACTCCCATAATAAACATTTGGCCAGGCTGCTGACAAATGCCAGGTAAAGCAAATACATGAGACATTAAAGTTATACATTTTTGCTGCTGCCAAGAACTTGCATGCCTGGGTGAATAAAGAAAATGTGGAGACACAACTGCACACTTTTTGGATGCTTGTTCTCCAGATTTCTGTAGGTCCCTTACTGACATAGAGTGCCTAGACCACATGCAAATGTGGGTTACAACCAGATAAGAAAAAAGGACAATCTAGTGAGAACCACGAAAGTTAAGTAATTCTAATGTGAAATCTGGTTAGGATTGTCAAAGGACAATGATAGATTACTTGGCCCCAACTTAGTAATTAGACCTCTTTCACCTCTGATGTACTAAATCTATTCTGTATCCCTTATCTCAAGATTTCATGTGACAATGTGTGTGCCCACCTAACACATAAAAACAACAACACTCTTGCATATGCCACTGGAAGAAACATTGTTTTCGCTATTAACTAAACACTAGAGAAAAGGGACCGTGAGATTTACTCATTTAGTACTACTTAGTATATAGGATTTTGTTACAAGTAAATGAATTAAAGTGCAGGAGTAATGTGTAGCTAAATTACCATTTCCAGGGGGTATCCCTGCACCTAAGTCTGGTTATTCCTAATTATTCCTCTCAGAATTGGGAATATCGTGTGCACCAATATGAGAAAAGCCAAATCCGCATGTTTTCCCTCTTCCCACTGAATATTAGTCCCAAGTTCCCAATCAATTACCATCTATATGTAGCAGAGGGTAGGAAGGGTGCTGAGGCTGTGGAGAGGCTTGAGGGGTGGTGGCAGCAAGTGGGGAGACGAGGAGATGCAGGGCAGGTCAGGGCTCCATTAAAGGGAGACTATTCTGCACTGTGATCCTTCTCTTCCCATGTGTGTGGTTGTTGTGTGCCATTAGCCTCTCTCTATGGTTCAGGTATGCTCCTGTTCATGAGTTGGGGTGGGTGTAGTGTAGCCACCTGTCAGTTATGGGCCCTCACAATGCCCAGGTCCACTGCTGCAGGGGAAAGGCTAGGCCTGGTTGATATCCTGTCTGTGTACCCTGCCATGCCGCCACTTCTACTCTTGTTTCACTGAGTATGGCATCACACCGGGTGAAACCTCTTCTGGTGTTTCTGAGTTGAGCATTGCTCGGCCAGGATTCTACAGATCTATTAAGTTCAAAATAACTGGACAGCTTGTAGTGTGAAAGAGGAGTATAGTCTCTGGCATAATACCCTTCCTTACTCTAAATCAAGCTAATAGTATGTACTTTGATGGCAAGAGCGTGACTTTGTAGGACTCTGCAGCTTTCCATGGAATGGGATAATGAGAGATTCAGTGCCATGTACAAGATTTTGGAGGGGCAATACATGGGATATCCAAGCTAGTGTTTAATTAGAACAAAAGGATCTGGAGTGTTCCATTAACTGTGATCACACTGTCAGCCATTGGGGAGAGTGTGTTAGTTGATGTGGAAGTCAGAGATGATCTTTCTTTTTATTGTCTACTGCAAAGTCATTTCATTAAGCTAGATGTGGGGATTCTGAAAAGTACCACCAGCCCTCTTGGCATCTTCTTAGTAGCCTCAGCTTAGAACAGATGCTATGGAAATCCAGTATTAACTACAGCTATGACCTGCCTCTTCTATACATAGACGCTTCAGTCTGCCAGACTTAGGCAATGCCATGGTGCTGCAGGGATAGCCAGGACAATTTGATATTGCTTTTCTGAATTATTTTCTCAGATTTGATGAACAGTTTATGCTTTTGATTTGTAAACATTGGAGGGCATTTGATGATGACAATTTGAGGACATTAATAAAGACTTGTTTTCATTTTACGCTTAACGTTTTGTTTAGATTGCAAGATGGAAAGATGATATTTGGTGGTGATGTTAATGATACCTTAAATGGTTGATTTTGCATTTAAGATATTATTTAAGGACTTGCTGTGGGTGATCAAAGGACACTTCATGATGTTATGGTGTATCTTTAGGTTTATGTGACAGTATTTCATAAAGTATGACCTAGCTGTTTTTGCAAGAACAAATTTGGCAACTTTAAAATCCATGTAACAACCATGTTTTCCATTATAAGGTGTAATGACCAATTATATAGACCAGATGTATTAAAGTATAAGAGGACCTGTATTGATTTTAAAAGTACTGAGCGAGTTTATAATTGTAAGCAATGTTTCTACTGTCTCCAATTAATTTAATTGTGACACAAGTTCATATTCTAAGTTCCACTTTTATCACAAAAGTAGAATACAGTGTGATAGCCGCAACGCCATTAACGGTACTGCATAGACCAGAGAGAGATTGCATGTAAGCCAAAGACCAGAAAGGTCCATACCTATCATTAAAAAAAAGTCCTCACACTTATGAACACCATGCCTGTCTATATATAGATTTTTGCAAGGGATGTCATTAGTGATACAACAGAACTACACTCAACATCTGCAACATTTGGTCTGTTAATGCTGTTCCAGTACAGTCTTCTCTGCTAGTGGTGCTACCAACTTCAAATTATAACTAGGTGATTATGGCAATACTTTATTCTGTTGCTCTTATGAGGCATGCCAGCCTATCTAACACTTTTACTCATTGAGATGGATGTTAGAAATGTACTCTCTGGTATATTACTCATACTAGATAGAGGTAGAAGTCTATTAATCCTGCAATTTCATTAATCGTTTCCATTTTGAAGAAATAGTGATGTCTGTAAAATTACTTTTTTCCCACTCACTTCTAAATTTAAAGACATGGGTCTCTATTCATAAAGGTAAATTAGGTTGTAAGCAAAAACCTGTTGTAGGGAATGTAAAAAATAAATATGAATTGTGAAAACATCCCGCAACATGAAGCACAAGTAGAAAATACACCGCAGATTTGTAATAAAAAACCAGTTCAGGCCTAACCCCCATACTGACACGAGCAAGGTGAAATGTTAATTCAAGGATGTAGTGGAATAAGGAACATGAAAGGATCATCTGTTAAAGGCTAACTCATGTCTAACCACCCTGCAAGTATTTAAGACATCAGCACACAAGTCCCTGGCACACTCATTATGTCTCCAAACAGACTGCAGTCTGATTCGACAATGGGCACATAATTGAATTAACCCAAAACACACAGGTGCATGACTTACAATGGGTGCAGGAAAGAGACCAAATTCCAAACAACATAAGTCCTGGACACACAATGCTGTCAGCACACACTTCAAATAAATTACATTTGCAAAAGAGCACATACACATTCAAAGGTCATAAAATGCTAGGTCACAAACCTTTGTTGAATGTATAATAAAGAGTGAGTAATGACTTTAGGGTTATGGAGTCACATGCTTTTAGAGGTTTTTCCATTTTAATCTGTAAACGTGCAGGTTATTTATTACTCATCATGTGTAATAAATTATTGTACTGATGTGTATAAAAAGGCCTGTCTGTGTAAAGGCATTTGAGAAAAACCATAGAGGAAGGTTGTGCAGAGCTGAGGTGCAGTCTGCAGTGTTTTTCTCCCTGCTGTGACAGTTAGTAAATACTGTCTTTGGATTGCCAAGAAGAGACTGCTTGGTCATTTTTGAGCCTCAACAGCATTTTTGTTCACCATGTAACACTTGGCGAGCCAGCCAGGAAGTTCCTTTGTACCCTCACCTAATGGCTGGCAGCAGAAGACCACCTGTCCCCTGCTGCAGAAAGAGCAGTGTGTCCAAATTTGGTAATGTGAGCAGAAGCCTGGTTAGCTGAAGTTCTGCTAGGGCACAGAGGGTTGGGAAGGCTCCGGGGACCACCGTCTCCTTAAAGGTGAGGATAAAGCGAATCACAATCCTGGTTCTAAATAAGCGCACTAGTCTTGGCAATACTAAACACAGTTGTAAGTGTAATATAACCTGCATGCGATTTGTTTTATATTGTTGAAGGATTGTGTACATTCATTGCACAATCAACAGAAATATATGTAATTGTGAATTTGTCAGAGAAGGCCAGAAGGGCACTAGATGCAATTTTTTATTGTTGAACGATTGTGTACATGCATTGCATAATAAAAAGAAATACATGCATTTGTGAATTTGTCGGAAAAGGCTAGGAGGGCACCACATGCAATTTGTTTTATATTGTTGAAGGACTGTGTATGTGCATTGTACAATCACTGGAAATATATGTCAGAAAAGGCCAGAAGGGCAACGTTTGGGTATTACTTCTTTTTATTTTTCTATGGACCGTTTGTGTGCATGCCTTGCACAATCAAAACAGAGTTTGCATAATTAATAGATTTTTGGTTTGTTGAGTGACTGAAGGCGACCGCATGAAGTTGAATGAAGTGTGACCACAGTGTGATGTTGTGAGATATTGTATAAATGTCCAAACTGTTGTTTCATTGTAAGCCATGCTGTAGCATAATTTGTTCCACATCTGGAGTTCCACTTCCAGAATCATGGTACTAACAATGGACTCCTCCATCAGAAACCAGACTAGATCATGACCTGCTGATATAAAGGCATTTACTGCAGCGGTATATACCATCATAGCACAGACACCAGAACTATTGGGGAGGGAGGTTCAATTGCCCAAAGATTTTTTTTTTTCAGACAAAAAAGGCAGGACTACGGGCTCTCAGAAGTGGAGGTTATATTGCAAATAGAGTCTTTTGAACTAACACCTTCCTATGGCTCCTTGAAAGCCAGCTACCATAATGGTGATTTGTGGGCATGTGTCATCTTCCTGGAGCCAGGAAAGATAATTAGGGAGATGCTGGACAATGAGCTATTTGATGGTAGCCCCAAGAAAAGGATTATAATTTTCCAGGATGACATACCACTCAGGAATGTGCTAGGAGTCAGAACGCCCACACCAAGCAGAGCTTTTGACTCACTAAAAAAAGCCGATCTGTCAAACGTGCCAGGCGCCCTGTGGACTAAAGGTCCTCATGATGTCGGCTTCATCCACACTGCTGTACCATAACGGAAGAATGGTGCCATCTACCCCTTGTCAGAGGAGGCAGATGAGGGCATCACTCTCACTATACAGGCATTACTGGAACAGGGAGTAATTTATCCCGGAGTGTCACCTTGTAACAACACTATTTACCTGGTTAAGAAAGCTAAGGGCAATACTTTGAGGAAATTCGATTTTTAATACGATCGTATCGACCCGCCATTTTGTGGCCCGCCGCCATTTTATGTTGCCTTCACTCAGGCAGCACAGCGAACGAAGTCCATTCTGCCTTTTCTGCTTATTCTGCAACATGGTGTTCAAAACAGCCTTCTGCCTCTATCTTTACAAGGCTGGTATTAAGGTCTGACCGAGTACACTAATCCCTGTCTGGTTTTCTAATCCTTGTTTCAACTATCTGTAGGCTCACACTATTCTCCGCCGATCTTATCTTATCGTCTGGCCTTCGCTGTCCTTTGCTAGTATTCTCTCATTTCACAACTGTCCTCCAAACGCACACAAACTTATCGCACCACATGCAACTTCGTTGTGGATTGGTTAATGAATTAGTTCAAGGGAGGGGTGACAAACACAGCTGGAGGGGAGGCAACCTTAAGTCACTTGATACTTTGTTTTCCAATTCCTTCTATTGGTGCTGTCTTGTTTTCCGACATTTCTATTGGCTCTGTTCTATCTTTACATTACTCTTACTGGCTCCTTTCTATGTGTTCTGGGAGTGTATGTAGTTAATAAATGGTTTTTATACGGTATATAAGATTGTGCGCCACAAAGTAAAGTGGCAGTCTCCTGAGAACATACCTTGTGTACTTCTTGGACAACTGTACTAGCTGCAGCTAATAAAATCTGATCTTTTACGCCTGACAGAGTGTCCCGTGTCTCTGTTAGTTGAGGCAGGTGAATCCAAGGAGATTTCAGGCGTACCCTGCGCCGCCAGGCCCATAAGGTTCTGGTTCTTCAACTGGCGCCCAACGTGGGGCGGCTTCAGCGGTACCGGTTCTGCCTGAAGGTCGTGAGGAACCCCGCAAGAAAATTCTGGAGGAATCGCGAGCCACGTCAAACGACCCCTGTATGTCGAAGTGGTCCGAAGGTTTTTTTCAGCGTGGTTACTCCTTCCTGACGGCTACTGACGACTGCTGCCCTGACTGCCGCCCTGCCTTGGCCCTTTCTTTGATGATGTATGGTAAAGCGAGACGATAGACGGGCCTCTGTTGGTGTAAGAAGACATCCTTAGTTAAGTATTTGGTGGGTCGCGCCCACAAATTTTGGTCTTTGTTTTGTCCTTAGGTCCTTAGATTTGGCCATTGCAGTGGCCAAAGCCGAGGGGAAGTGCATTTGTGCTGTGTAAACTGAAAGTTTTACCCCCTTGATGTTTGTGAACAGCCAGTAAAAATCGTGAGATGTCTGGTCTGACTAAGTTTGGAAAACTTTGTTGCTTTGGTTGTAATAGGGACTCCCAGCTTGAGGACTCCTGTCCGATTCCTTCGGTTGGAACTCCCACATATGAGCTCTATTCTAAACATGGTGTTGGTCCTATTGCCTTTAATAAGACATGGACCCGATATACAAAGAAAGATGGTGTTTTAAAATGGCCAGAAAATGGTAGTTTCGAAACTGATGTGCTAGATAATTTAGAAGCAACGTTATTTAAAAGAAAAGCCCGGCCGGCAATGTTTGACTCTTTTCGCCTTTGGCGTAAGGAAGCCAAACAGAGAGAAATTAAACAAGCGAAACGAGATAGGAAAACACAGGGAATGACGATTATACAGGCTGCTCAGCAATTTAAAGATGATGAAATAGATAATGCAATGGAAATTTCAGACAGACAGCATCGAATGGCAATAGATAAATGCTATCCGACGTTGCCTATCTCTTCCCTTGATAAGAGAAAAGATTTTGAGGAAGATTCCTTAATGTCCCACTTATTGAAATTGCCTCCGCCCTATGTACAAGGTGCTAATGCACCCCCGATGTTACAGCCTGTTCAGCCGCCAGTTGTGCTTCCGCCTGCTCCAGCTTTTCCACATTTGCCTCCTCAAGTATTGCCTATGCCAGCTTTGCCTTTAACTCCTTTGCCTTCTGCTCCTTTGGCAATTCCTAATGCTCCTTTAGTTAATTCACCTAATACCTTGTCCTCTATCCTTATGTCAAATTCTCCATCTATGCGTAAGCGATTTGCAGATACTGTCTCTGGTCTCTTATCACCTTTCTTTGAAGCTTTAAATGTGTCTCCAGCTTTTTCTCGAAGACAGTCTCGTAGTCAATTCCCAGACTCCGAAGAGCGAGAAAAATTGGACTCACTTGCTTGTAGATGGATCAAGAAGGGTCCCCAATATAGTACGTCTGATATTATGTCCACCTTTCTGCAATGGAATGCACCTACGCAGAGATATGTTTTTAAAGTTATGTGCGATACTCTCGCTAAAGAATGGGAGGATATGAATTTGGGTTCGGTCCCACAGGATCTGTTAGATGTTCAGGCTGACTTTGACAAAGGACTTATTGTGGGTCCTAAGGTTGAAAACGCTGTCAGAACACTTATTTCTTTCAGATCCCTATTGTTCTCACAGACTTTTCCTGATTCTGATCCTTCAGTTAGGACAGCACTGAAAAACTATCCCATGAGAGAGGTTTCTCCAATATGGAAGGAAGAAGTTGCAGCAGCAGGTGCTAATCCAGCTATTCCTGCGCATTTTCAACGCATATGGATACATGTCCCCTGGAAAAGGTCTGAAGTTTTAGCACTTAAACAGTCACTACCAGATTCACGCAAAAATCCTGCTGGTTACTATAAAGAGTTGTCGCAAACAGTTGATGCATGTATTATGAATCTAGCAGATATTGACATGTTGATGGGAAATGTAGTTCCACAGACAATATGGGCTAAAATTCGTAGAGAGGATCACGCTCAAGAATTAGGCGGCGATTGGAACGCTATTATTGCCGCAGATAGAGGTCAAGTAGGTGGTGCAAAGCCCGATGCTTTGATCTCAGAACTCCCTGGTAGGATTATTACATTAATGAAAACAATGATGCCTGCTTTGAGAGTTAATTGGGATAAGCTAGCAGCATGTAAACAAAAGAAAGATGAAAGTGTTTCCGATTTCTTTACCCGATTCGAGGAGACATTCATTGATCACAGTGGTCAAGATATGGCTACAGAAGGGGGACAGCGATTATTTGTGGATAAGTTCGTATATAACTTGCTTCCTGAACTATCACACAAGCTAAAAGACTCAGAGAGTTCATGGGCAGTTTCTTCTTCCGCCCAGATATTGGCTACTGCACAATATTATGAAAATAGAGACAAAGAAGAAAGGGAAAAACAAGAGAAAAAGACGAAAGAATTAAAAACTAAAGTTCTCTTGCAACAGGCTTATCCTCCTCGTTATGTTCAGCCTCAGTTTCAACAGCCTCCGCAGTTTCAGAGGTTGTATCAAAAGCCTGAACCATTCATTCCAAGACCTTTGCTAGGTCCCAATCAATGTGCTTATTGTAGGGAGGAAGGTCATTTTAAGAACAGTTGTCCGGCATTGTTGCAGCGTAATGGAGCAACATCTGCTTCACGAGGTCGTGGTGGTTCTCAGTCAGCAAATAGAGGTAGAGGTCGAGGTGTGTTAACCCAAGAGCAGCGTTCTTTTGTTCCTCCAAATTCCGGAAATTACTTTGACCAGCAAAATGTTAGGTCTACACAGTATTACAGTGAGGATCAGTATATTGAAGGAGGGAATGAAAGTCTTCATTTTGAATAGGACAGCCATGGACAAAGTAAGGGGGTTACGTCAATTCCAGTGGATCAGAATGGACCTTATGTTAATGTCACTACAATGGGTGTTTCAGAGCCATTTCTTTTAGATACTGGTGCCATGAGAAGCTCTATCATTCATTCTAAACTCCCTGGCGCACCTTTGTCTGGCTTAACGAATGTATCTGTAGGATTTTCTGGCGCCCCTGTTCGCAATCCAGTTTCTTGCCCTTTGCCTGTTTCAATAGGCCCTTATGACTTAGAAGCTCCGCTTCTTCTGACGAATGGTTGTGGTGAAAATCTGTTGGGTTTAGATCTATTAAAAAGAATGCATGCTACGATATATTGTTCACCTTCTGGTGTATACCTCACTCTAGGACAGAAAATGACTAGTCCAATGTACTTATCAAAAGATCAATTCCCACCTGAATTGCTTTCTCTTCCCGAAACGCTTTGGGCTACGGGTCCGAATGACGTTGGTTGTCTTGAGATCCCACCTTATGTTGTTACTCTTAAGCCCAATGCTGAAATGCCACGTATTCCGCAATACAGAATCTCTACTGAAGGTGAGAAAGCACTTCTGGAAATTATCCATGATTTGATTCAGAAGGGTGTGGTTGAGGAAACGAGAGGAAATACATGTAACAGTCCTGTTCTTCCGGTTCTTAAACGCACTGATCCTTCTCAGCCTCCTGTTTATCGTTTTGTAATTGATCTTCGGGAGGTAAACAAGATTGTCGTACCGCAGTTTCCTGTAGTCCCAGATATCACTGCTCTGTTGACGATGATACCTTCTACAGCGACTTGGTTTTCAGTTATTGATCTAAAGAATGCTTTCTTTAGTATTCCCATCGCCGAAGAGAGTAGAGATATTTTTGGTTTTTTCCCTCGGAGGCCGAAGCTTCCGGTTTAAACGCGCACCTCAAGGTTATTGTGAAAGTCCCTCTATTTACAGTCAAGCTCTAAAATGTCATCTTGATGCCTTTTCCTTACCGTCCGGTGCCGCTCTCATTCAGTACATGGATGACTTATTAGTTGCCGCTGATTCAGAGGAGATTTGCAAAAACGTGACCGTTGCACTGTTGCGTCATTTGTTTGATCTAAATCACAAGGTTTCTCCTTCTAAATTACAATATGTCTGTCGCGAGGTGACTTATTTGGGTCATCTCTTGTCAAAGGAGGGACGACGATTGACCCCCGAACGAATTCAGGCAATTGCACAAATGTCAGTGCCATCCACACAAAGAGAGGTACGTGCCTTTTTGGGCATTACTTCTTATTGTAGACAGTGGATTCCGAGTTTCTCTTTATTGGCTAAACCGCTGTTGGCGCTAACTTTAAAAGATACGCCTCAGCCTCTTCCGTGGACTGACGAATGTCAGAAGAGTTTTACTGATTTGCGTATTGCTTTGTGTTCTGCTCCTGTATTGGGTACTCCTGATTACAGTAAGCCCTTTACGCTCTATGTCCACGAAAGAGAGGGTTGTGCATTGTCAGTCTTAACGCAGCGTTTTGGAGATCAACAGCGACCATGCGCATATTTCTCAGCTACGTTAGATCCAGTAGCTAAAGCATTGCCTAGTTGTCTTAAGGCGACAGTGGCAGCAGCAATTTCTATTCGACAGTCTGCTGGAGTAGTGCTAGATAATACTCTCATTGTTATGGTGCCACATGCAGTGGATACTTTACTAAATAGGACAAAAACGCAGCATCTTACGAGTGCTCGGTTGTCCGGATATGAGCTGACGCTTTTGGCTAGTCACATACACATCAAACGATGTAATACCCTGAATCCAGCTACTTTGTTGCCTCTTCCAGAAGAGAGAGATGTCTCTGAACAGCATGATTGTTTTCTCCGTACTGAAGAAGAGACTAAGGGTAGAATTGACCTAAAAGACACGCCATTAGTGAATCCAGATGGAACACTATGGGTAGATGGTTCTTGTTTCAAGCTCCCGAATGGAGATACAGTTTCAGCCTACGCTATTACTACTTTGCATACGATTGTGGAGACAGCACGCATTAGACATAATTCAGCTCAGGCAGCTGAATTGATAGCCTTAACTAGAGCGTGTGTGTTATCCAAAGGAAAAAGAGTAAACGTGTACACTGATAGCCAATACGCTTTTGGTGTAGCGTTTAACTTTGGGCGCTTATGGAAGGAAAGAGGATTCTTTACTTCCCATGGTACTAAGATACAACATGGTCAATTAGTGACTGAACTTCTTGAGTCACTTACAATGCCTACTCAGATAGCGATCGTGAAGTGTAGTGCACACAAAAAGATTGTGGACGATGTTGGTCGAGGAAATGCATTTGCAGATGAGGTAGCGAAAAAGACAGCCAGAGACAACACAAGTCGAATGTATGTTGCAGGTCCCGCAAACTGCGTAAGAGAAAAGGGAATGTGTGAAGATACAGTAGAGAGTGTGAAATCAATTCAAGGAGAGGCTACGGAGAATGAGTTGAGAAAGTGGAAGGAAAGTACAGGAATGTTAGATGAGATGGGATGTTGGGTTGAATTATCAGAACATCAACGTTGGCTGTTACCAGATGCTTATGTACTACCTGTAGTTACTATGGCACATGGTCCAGCTCACCTAAGTGCAAAAGGAATATGTAAACTTCTGGCTCCAGTGTGGCAAAATGAGGGGATCCCAAAGTGTGCAAATAATGTAGTAAAACATTGTATTGTTTGCTTGATGTACAATCCGGGAAAGGGAACCCCAACTCCAGCAGGTCATTTTGCTCCTCCGACATATCCATTTGAGGTGTTGCAGATCGATTATATTCACATGGAACGATGCAACAACCTCAAATATGTTCTGGTGGTAGTATGTGCTTTTTCTAGATGGGTAGAAGCCTACCCTCTGAAGGACAATACTGCTTTATCAACTGCCAAAATACTTTTGAAAGAATTCTTCCCTAGGTTTGGTTTACCGCGCATTGTCTGGAGTGACAATGGGAGCGAATTTGTGGGTCAAGTCATGCAAAAAGTTTGTGCAGGTCTTGGCATAAAACAGAAGTTCCACGCGGCGAATCACCCACAGTCGGCTGGTTTAGTAGAATGCTACAATGGAACCTTGAAGCTTAAAATTGCTAAGGTGCAAGCTAGCACAGGACTTAATTGGCCTGATGCTTTACCATTGGCTCTTCTGTCCACCAGAACAGCAGTACACTCTCGTTTGGGGCTTAGCCCTTACGAAGTGATATTTGGTCGCCCAGCTAATGTATGGGGAGTTCCTCGCCCTAAGAAATACTCAGACTTGCCATACCCGATGTTGATTGACTACTTGCATGACCTTACAACTAAATTGCGTGTTCTTCATCAACAGGTTCAGAGTGCTCTACCAGAGGCTTCTACAGACCCAGGTCATTCCATCCGACCAGGTGACTGGGTCTGCACGAAAAATTTCCAACGACAGAGAAATTTGGAGCCCAGATGGAGAGAGCCACGCCTGGTTCTTTTGACCACAAGAACAGCAGTTAAAGTCGAAGGAAAGAAAAACTGGGTGCATGCCGTGCACTGCAAGAAAGTGCCTTTGCCCTTGCCTTTCGATCAGTGGGTCCGTAGAGGCATCAGTGACTCTGAAAGTGAGAAAGTTCCGCAATTTGTACCATTCAGTGATGCGCGTCTAATTGGAACACTTTCTGAGAAAGAGGACGACGACATCCTTCAAGAAGTAATACCATCGCATCGTCGCTTGAACACGACAAATCCAGGAACATTGTTTCAAAACCAGACTGCCTCTGGACAGGAACGCTATAATTTGAGACCAAGACCAAAGAACTTGTAAATTTCTCTCCTATGTAGTACTCTATCCCGGTTGCAGGGTCACGGTAGGAGTCTTAGTTACGACCTGAGTAAGTGGCAATAGGCCTGCAGGACCTCACAGTGTCATAGGACGGTAGATAATCGTGACTACAGTGATTGAGGAAGATTGCCGTGAGCATCCACTTAGAAAGATGGAGGCTACATTAGATAAAAGAGAAAGTAAAAATGTAAAGAATAATTGTAAAGAAATATATAGTCGTTGTAGTATTGCTCTATGCGTCATTATATTGTCGTGTATTCTTTTGGCATCTGTAAACTGGATCATTATTACTCTGCAGCAAAAAGTTGTCTCTTCTCCTACCTCTACATCTTCTTCTACTATCTCTCCGCACCTATTTCACACTCTTCCCCAGCATGAACTCATCAGAAGAACTGAATACTTTAACAATTCCTTCGTCCAGTTGTTACATCAACATCAGTTAGTGATCAATACAACTGACTGTTGGGTGTGTGGACTCATACCACATACGGTAGAAAAAGGAATGCCATATTTAGTTCTTCCATTCTCCTATGAAGGTTCCGCTTGGGCTTATTTTGTCATTTTCAATAATGCATATCAAAGTAAAATTAAACAACCTGTCAGTTCACATAGTGTTGGTTCAGATTTCAGTCATAGTTTATTGATAAAGGGAATGGTAGCTATGGCTAAAATCATGGAAAAAAGTGAAGCTTCCATAGATGAAAGAAAAGCATATACCAATTGGAACATAACTAATTACATTTCCAGCCTCAATGATAAGGTTAAGCAAGGAAAATCTCCTCCGATACGGGTCATACCCCAACAAGGAAATTTCTGTCTGCAAATAAATGGTAGAACTCCAAACACCGGACAAAGAGAAAGTTTATGTTCCCATACATATGTTTATTCAGCCCTGAATTCACCGCCGTTAGTACCATCTCAAGGTACATACTTCGTTTGCCACGATAGGGCTTATACATGGTTGCCAGCTGATTTCTCTGGTACTTGTTATATAGCCTTTCTTCTTCCCCCTACATACACCGCTCCTGCGAACCATCATAAAATGGATATGGCAGAGGGATTGTGGATTCGAAAGACACAGCAGGACAAGAGGGAGGAGATGTCCTCAAAGGATTTCTTCCCTTCTGGGGTCCAATGGCCAACAGCAGAAATATAAGGCAATTGGTTCGTGTCGTAGAAACCACCATAGACATCACTGTAGGAGCTTTAAGTAACATTACAGCTGAACTACAGGCTGATCGTCTTATGACCTTGCAGAACCGTGTTGCCTTAGACTTTGTTCTTGCGGACCGTGGTGGAGTATGCAAATTGATCGGATCAAGTTGCTGTATTTTCATACCTAATGACGCTCCGACAGTATACCAAGCTATCTCTAAGTTACACATAATCTCCAAGTCGATTCATCAGGACGAAGGAGATTGGTCCTTTTCAGAGTGGTTTTGGGGATTACTGTCCAAATGGGGTTGGAAGGTATTGACATTCTTTGGAGTAATTTTAGCTTTTATATTCTCTTGTTGTCTTTGTATGCACTGCGGTCCTGCCATCTGCAACCTATGTGCTACTGCATGTATTCCCAAACCCAAGTCACAAAGAGCAGAGAATATCAAAATGATTGTACAGCAACAGCTTGATGACCTCATGGCCATAAACATCGACTCAGATTAACATGAGTTTGTGTATCTTGCCTGAGTTCTGGCAAAAGGAGGGTCTGAGGAAATTCGATTTTTAATACGATCGTATCGACCCGCCATTTTGTGGCCCGCCGCCATTTTATGTTGCCTTCACTCAGGCAGCACAGCGAACGAAGTCCATTCTGCCTTTTCTGCTTATTCTGCAACATGGTGTTCAAAACAGCCTTCTGCCTCTATCTTTACAAGGCTGGTATTAAGGTCTGACCGAGTACACTAATCCCTGTCTGGTTTTCTAATCCTTGTTTCAACTATCTGTAGGCTCACACTATTCTCCGCCGATCTTATCTTATCGTCTGGCCTTCGCTGTCCTTTGCTAGTATTCTCTCATTTCACAACTGTCCTCCAAACGCACACAAACTTATCGCACCACATGCAACTTCGTTGTGGATCGGTTAATGAATTAGTTCAAGGGAGGGGTGACAAACACAGCTGGAGGGGAGGCAACCTTAAGTCACTTGATACTTTGTTTTCCAATTCCTTCTATTGGTGCTGTCTTGTTTTCCGACATTTCTATTGGCTCTGTTCTATCTTTACATTACTCTTACTGGCTCCTTTCTATGTGTTCTGGGAGTGTATGTAGATAATAAATGGTTTTTATACGGTATATAAGATTGTGCGCCACAAAGTAAAGTGGCAGTCTCCTGAGAACATACCTTGTGTACTTCTTGGACAACTGTACTAGCTGCAGCTAATAAAATCTGATCTTTTACGCCTGACAGAGTGTCCCGTGTCTCTGTTAGTTGAGGCAGGTGAATCCAAGGAGATTTCAGGCGTACCCTGCGCCGCCAGGCCCATAAGGTTCTGGTTCTTCAACTTGGTGCATGGTTCAAGACCTGTGCCCTCTGAGCAATATTGTGTTAGCAGAAAGCCCAATTGTCCCAGACCCCTCCATCATCTTGAATAACATCCCGCAGGACGTCAGGTATTTTTCAGTCAATGATCTTAAGAATGCTTTCTTCAGCTTTCCTCTCCATCCAGATAGTCACTATCTTATAGAGTTCTCATATTGCAGGACTCAGTATTTGTATTCTTGCTTGCCCCAAGGGTATTGCCAGTCCCCCAGTGTGTTCAAGTGTTCAACAGAGCAATAAAAAATGATCTGTCAAATTTTCAATCTGACAGCACTCTGTTGTAATATGTCGATGACATATTGGCTCGTAGTCCTGCAGAGCAACAGTATAGAAGAGACACTATGGGGGTCATTATGACCCTGGAGGTGCTGCCCTGCCACGCCGGTGGTGGCACCCTGACTGCCGACAGCATGGCGGTGCAAGACCGCCAAATTATAACAAGGGAAATGACGTGGCTACACTGCAGGCAGTTCACCACCTGTACCGCCAGGGGGGTAGGACCGCCTGGCCGAAGGTTGACCACTTTCGGCTCGGTGGTCCACCTAACACCGCCCGTGGTATTTTGAGTTTCCTTACCGGCAGAGATTCCGTGGCTGCAGCCCCAACACAAAATCCCTGGCGGTAAGGATACTGGCGACAGGAATACTAATTTCTGTTGCCACTATAGGACTCCCCCTCCTTGTAGGAGCCCCCCACACTCCTGACCCAATCAGAAGCCCCCACCCCCAAGCAGTGACGCCCCCTCCCCCGATCCCCATACCGCACCCCCGATCCATGCATGCACACACCGCACATACAGACATATACACACACATCCACACATACATACATACGCGCACACATCCACACAAGCCCATATACACGCACACATCCACGCTCACTCATTCACACACACTTACACACACGGCCACAACACTCCCCCCAACCCCCACATACATGTATTCACACAAGCACACAGACACTTGCGTACACACACGCACAAAAACACACACACCGCCCACCACCACCCTCCATTTACACACACACACCCATTCACACACACAAGACTCAACACCCCCCCTTCCCCTGTTGGTCGATCACCTTACCTTGTCCCTAGGGCCTGCTCAGCTGACACCGCCCTGTCACCACAACACCGCTATGCCAATTACAAAGTTGTAATACGGCAGGTGGAGTTGTGATGATGTGGCAGTGACAGCAGAGCAACCTCCACTAGACCGCTGACCGCCAGTAAGTCTGCTGGCGGCTCTCTGCCCAATTTATGGTGAAGAGCTGCCAGGAGTCATAATATGGCAGTCTCAATACTGCCATCACTGGCGGTCTCCTGGCAGGCGTAAGTTCGGCGGTCAACTGTTTTGACCGCCAAAGTCATAATGAGGGCATATATCTCTTCCAACCCAACTCTTGCCCAGAGAGGATAAAAAGTGGAGAAGGGAAAAATTCAATAGTGTCAGGAAGAAGTCCAATATTTAGGGCAATTACTGTCAGCATCTGGTAGGCATGTAACACCTGAAAGGGTACCCTCCATTCTCCAAATGTCAGAGCCAGAAACTCTCAAAGGAATGCAGTCATTTCTGAGCCTCTTTAACTACTTGAAACAGTGTCATTTTTAGAATTGCTGTATAGCTACAATGATCTGTGTGCAGATTCTGTCTTATAATTTAATATACTATTAACATATTTGCACATTAGCACCTTCTGGTTAACAAACTTTGACTTTGTCTAACTAATATATTAGTAGTAGAACTGTTTAGCAATTTGTTATTTTATTATATTACATTTTGAAGTAGGGATGCTCTTTTGATGTAAATGTTCAATTTTGAATGTTAATCATTTCCTTCTTTTATGATGTATTGTGTTTTTATCTGCTTTGCTGCTTCCAAGTAACTGAATAAAGTAATCATGGTGATGACTATTGCACTCTAATAGCCCCATTGTTGGTGACTTTCAAACAGGCAACAGATAGGGAGGACAAGATAACTTGGACACCAGAGATGAGGGAAACTTTTGAGAAACTGAAGGATGAGGTAACAAACGTTCCTATTCTGGGAACTCCAGATTACACCAAGGAGTTTACCTGTTCTATAACTGCAATTGTCAGGTGATGACAGCGGTCCTCACACAGAAGTGTTTTCTAGGGTACAAACCAATCATGTACTTCAGTGGTCTGCTGGACTCAGTCATGAAAGGTCACCATGCCTGTGAACAAGCTCTAGTCACTGCAGTATTTGCTGTACAGAAGAGTACCCCCATTGTTAAGGGGGAACCATTGATACTCTATGCAGAGCATGCAGTGTTTGCTATCAAACAGATTGCAAGACCACTCATACTACTAAGATACTGCCCCCACTATTCTTTGCCCACTCAATATTAAACCTCGAAGATGGGGAACATGGCTGTGCAACACATAGGGCTTCATTATATCTTGGCAGTCTTTTTGCAAGACTGTCGGGATGACGGCCCCCAAAAGACCACCACTTTGGCAGTCATCCAACTGCCGTATCATGAACCACACTGTGAAGGTCGCCCAAAAACAGCCAATTTTCTGAAACCGCCAGGACACTGGCGGGTGAGTAGGAGGTTCAAACACCAGCACTGCCAGCCAGACACAATTCTGCCCACCAGATTACGAACCACAAATCACTGCAGCGGTTCTTCCATGGCAGTAAAACATTGTTGGTGTGAGCCGCCGCAGTCAGAATCCACCACTGACAGAACACAACACCACATTAGACAGTTTGAATACCCCATATCTGACACACATCCACATACCTGATGTACCTACACACACCACTATATAACACCCCCCCACACAACCCACAATCCTTTGCAACTACAATGCCATACAGAGACACTGAGAGCAGGCACATACACAGAGCACCCTAACAAAACAGGCACACACACACATCACACGCATCACAAATCAACTAAACAAACACAATTCACACATAACGAGCACACACATTCTGCTACAACCGTCCATCCCTCACAACCCACCACACACACACCATCATTCACCAACACTGTACCCTTTCATGCACAACACCCTCCACACCATCAAACAATCTCACCATGTCCCGACAAAAGCATCCACAATTCACCGATTATGAGTTGAGGGTCATGGTTGATGAAATTGTCAGGGTAGAGCCACAACTATTCGGAGCACTGGTCCAGCAAACGTTGTTTGCCAGGAAAAGGGGAGTTATGGCAAAGAATAGTCGACAAGGTCAACTCAGTGGGCAGCCATCCATGCACAAGGGACAACATCAGGAAGAGGTGGAACGACCTACGGGGGAAGGTGCATTCCTTGGCATCGAGACACCAAATAGCCATGCACAAGACAGGCAGTGGGCACCCAACTCCTCCCCCACAGTTCACATCTTGGGAGGAGAAGGTCTTAGATATACTGCATCCCGATCGCCTGACTCAAATACCTGGGGGACTGGAGTCTGGTAAGTACCCACCACTTCCATTTTACACAATTGTCATGTCCTGCATGCTTCCTCACTACCCTAGTACCCCATATTTCACTGATTCTCCCACCGCACCTCCATGCCAGTCATCCAACGACCCTCCCCTGCATGCCACCACCCCACACAGCCCTGCGGCTGACACAGCCCTTGGCAAAGTCCTGGATACCACAGGCTAATTCTATCACTATGACTCCCACAATGCATCAACCCATCAATGCTAAAACCTGCAATGTGCACATCACATCACATTACCTCCATGTATGAATATTGTCCTACCTACACCAACCAGAATGTATGACTAAGGACCAGTACATGGCAATGACAGCAACGCAATGGCACACCACAACAGCAATCAAGTCTAAACACAGCTACACCTCTGTAACAGTTCATAATGGACACTGATCCATATCCCCAAGCATGCAATGAACTGAGCATTGATTTGAAAGTAAAATGCCAGACTCCAATGCACATGAATAAGAACCAGAGTCTAGAGAATTAGCCTTGCATACCCACATACTCTGTACCCAGAGGGACATCATTGTGCAATGTGCAGCCATATTGTGTGACAACTACCAAGCCTGGCTACTCACCAGGTAGCAGCGTTGATTAGTCATGTCAAGTACAAGATAGTAATAGAAACCCATCAGCAGTGCCATATGTACAAATCCTTGATGACAGCATACAACATGGAGTATGGCACTCCTGTCACAGACTTGTTTCTACCACCTAGCTATGCTGGGCAGCATCTGTCATTGTCATAGAAGTGAATCATGCTAACCCATTGTCTGCAACACACAGAGGGTACCAAACACACTTTGTAAACTGTACTCTGTGTCTCACTCCATAGGTAACCCCACCATTGCTACCATGGAGAGGATACCAGACACTGCCAGCTCTCAGCAGGATGAAGGCCCCAATGAGGACAACACGCCTGAATGTCTAGACAGTGATGACCAACCTGGCCCTTCTGGCACACCTGGTCAGTCAATGAATCCTACCCTCACCCTGCCCACATCAATTCCCCCACCCCAGTTGCTCAGGCACCCTAGCCAAGCAAGAGCCCCCAAACCTGTGTCCCAATGACTGTTCAATCTATTGTGTGGCCCGCAGTACAGGGACCTGAGTCGGATCTTCACACCGCAGACAATGATAGTCATGTTAACACTGGGAGTGGGCATCTCGTGCCAGGGGCACAGGCACCGGGGAGCAGGGGGTGTGGGAGGGATTCTGGGGGCCAAATGTTGGGGCCTCAAAAGGACTCCACTGACCAGGAAACAATCTCCCAAGCACAGAATGGGCCAGATCATCACCATGTTGGGGAAAAATCAAAGGCAGCGGAGGGAATACCACTAGGAGGCCATGCAGCAGTGGCAGGCACACACTGCCACGATTGCCTCCATTGCAGGGGTGCTGAGGGACATCAACACCACCCTGCTTGATATAGCTATGCACCATCAGTCCCTTTTCACTAGTAATGTTACATTTGCCCCCTCTTCATCAGCAGCAGCTAGTGGAATAGAGGCCCTGCCAGGGGTACCCCAAGCCTCAGACACCCCTCCCTCTATAGCTGAAAAGCCCCCCACACAAACGTGGACGTCCCTCCAGACATCCGACTGGAGCAGATGCCAAGACCACACCCACTGTCAGAAAGTGATCCTCTCCTGTTTTGTCACCCTTGTGTGCCACTGAGACACCCTGTTGGCTGTTCAGAAACCTAACTCCATTTTCCCATAGTACAAGGACATGAGACCTGTATGACCAAATATTGTAGCAGCTACTCTGATCAGTCCATCTACCATGACCTGTTTCTTATGTGTTTTACTTTTATTTCACTTCTCACAAAATTGCTATGCACAATAAATCACTCATGGACACAGCTACTGTATATGTGTGTTCAATGGTACAACAATAATTGTCCTTCTAACCAAATATTGTCTGGTTATGCCCCCCTGATTCGAACTGGCAGTGTATTGGCCATCACATGGAGGGCCCTTCAGCAGGACACATGTAACAACAGCAATGTCACTGGCAGATGTCATAGAATGATTTTGAAATCCACAGTAACACCAGGGTATTGTCCGTTGAGCCATCTGCAAATAGAGCAAGACAGAGAGTACCATCAGGATGGAAGGCATGATGACGGAGTAAGCACATATATAGGTAATCGACTACGTGCCTATCGTAGTATGACTCCAAATCATTAACACCCAGATAGGACCTATACAGCACCAGGCTCAGGCCTTTCTTAATATCAATTTAACAAGCTATCTGTCAAGTACAGCTCACAGAACTATGGTCCTCATTATGACCCTGGCGGTGATTGATAAAGTGGCAGAAATACCACCAACAGGCTGGCGGTAAGTACTGCAAATTATGACATGACAGTGATATCTCCCATAGACTGCCAATGTACCACAACAACCGCCATGGCAGAAACAACAATCACCACAGCAGTAGCCAACAACAGCTAGGCGGGAGCCAAAGTACCACCCACCATATTAAGACAGATGAAAATGCCACCTTTTCTGGGGTGGTACAGAGGTCAGAAGTGAAAGGACTCACCATTGGAGATACAGGGAAGAAATACCGCACCATGGAACCCGAACTGCAAGTTTTCCAGATGATCTTCTACTTCATGCTCCACCCGGAACACCAACACCAATGAAGACACACAGCATAATAAAACACGGACAACAATGCTGGAGTACCGGCAATGTATTAGCATAGCAAAATCCACCACACAAACCAAATATAAACAAATGTCCATACTTGGCCAATGCCCAGTCCAAAGTGATGAGGGCACACAAGGCCACAAGGCCACAGGGCACAGTCCTAAGCCCAACCTGTATCCAGACACATTCGGAGAGAACACTCCAGGAACATCATTTTGCAAGTGGAAAGGCACCTCAGGAGGATGGGGGGCACCTCAGCCAAATACAGGAACATCCCCACTGGTTTTGGATGTGGCTCCATGCCCACTGCTTTGTCCTGGAGAGTGCAGGGCCACAGTCTCTCAATTGGGTGACTTGCCCTCTGTTTCTGGAGGGGGCTCCATGCCCATTGCTTTGTCCTGATGAGTGAAAGGCCACAGTCTCTCAAGTGGGTGATTTGCCCACTGGTTCTGGATGGGTCTCCATGCCCATTGCTTTGTCCTGGGGAGTGCAAGGCCACAGTCTCTCAAGTGGGTGACTTGCCCACTGGTTCTGGATAGGGCTCCATGCCCATTGCATTATCCTGGGGAGTGCAAGGCCACAGTCTCTAAAGTGGGTGACTTGCGCACTGGTTCTGGAGGGGGCTCCATGCCATTGTTTGTCCTGGGGAGTGCAAGGCCATTGTCTTTCAAGTGGGTTACTCGCCCACTGGTTCTGGAGGGGGCAGCCAGCACAGCAGCCCCTGGGGGGTGGCCTACATGGTGTCCACTGGCGGTGACGGCTGCACTGTGGTGGTGGTTGAGGAGCCTACTGGTAAGCCTTTGCACTGTCCGATGGCTGCACTGTAGTGGTGGTTGGAGGAGCCTTCTGGGCAGCCTCTGCACTGTCTGATGGCTGTACTGTGGTGGTGGTTGGAGGAGCCTCCTGGGCAGCCCCTGCACTCACTGATGGCTGCACTTCCACATCTGGCATTGGGGGCCCTGTGACAGCTGGTAGTGGTGGCGGTGTGAGCCTGACAGCTTCCCCTGGCATAGAGTTCCTCGTCTCCTCCTGTCCATGGGCAGTGGATCTCTTACCCTTTCTGGTAGGGGTGGATGAGCTCTTCCCCTCTCTGTCTGGTGTTGCAAGCTCCTTCCCTTCTTCACAGCTGGTGCAGGCCCCTTCCCCTTCTTCATAGCTGGTGCAGGCCCCTTCACACTCTTCCCTGGTGGTGCAGGCCCCTTCACACTCTCCCCTGGTGGTGCAGGACTCTTCACACTCTTCCCTGGTGGTATAGGGCTCTTCACACTTTTCCCTGGTGGTGCAGGACTCTTCACACTCTTCCCTGGTGGTGCAGGCCCCTTCCCCTTCTTCCCTGGTGGTGCTGGCTCCTTCCCCTTCTGTGACGTAGGTTTGTATCCTTACCACCACGAGTAGGTGATGCTACCACTGTCCCCGTGGACTCTTTTGCTGAGGTGCTGGGCTGTGTCCTTGGTACCCTGCCACTATGTGCAGGATGAGGAGGGGCAGGGAAGAGGTCAAAGTGGGAAAGGAAAAGCTTTTTAGGGATGTGGGGCGGCAGGAGTAATGGGAGTGGAATAATGAGGTTTGGCTGTTGGAGGTGTGTGTCTGCTGGACTTGGGTGCAGGTGCATGGTCTGTATGCTGATGTGAGGTGGGAGGCTGTTGGGTGTGTGAATGCTGGTGTTTGTGTCCCTTAGGAGGTGGGGGTACAGATACGGTGGGAGAGGACACAGGGGACACGTCCTTCATTGTTGTGGAGGTGTCTGCCAATAAGGTGTCTGTTCTGCTAGGTGTGGTGATGCTGATAGTGGTTGTAGATGTAGTGCATGCAGGTGTGAATGTGGACGTGACTGGGAGGGAGACGGAGGAGGAGGGGGAGACATTGGAGGCAATGGATGTTGTTATGTCTGCAACTGTATGGTGTTTGTGTGAATGTCTGTGGGATGAGGTGTGGTGCTTGTGTTTGCCTGTGCCACTCTTGTGTGTTGCCTTGTGTGCATGCCCTTCTGTATGTGTGTCTGGGATGGATTGGGGTTGAGGGGAGTGGGTCTGGGAAGTGGTAGTTGGAGGGGGGATGGTAGAAACAGGGCCAATGGCTACCATCAGAGAAGAGGCCAGAGCCTGAATCGATCTCTGTTAGGCTGCCAATCCACTGTGAACACCCTCCAGGAATGCATTGCATTGCTGCATCTGGGATGCCAGCCCCTGGATAGCATTCACAATGGTTGACTGCCCTACAGAGATGGATCTCAGGAGGTCAATAGCCTCCTCACTCATGGCAGCAGGGCTCACTGGGGCAGGGCCTGAGGTGCCTGGGGCGAAGGAGATGACCACCCTCTTGGGTGAGCGGGTGCAGGCAACTCGCTGAGGGGCTACTGGGAGGGCGGTGCTGGTACAGGGGGTGGCAGCTGTACCTGAGCTGGGGTGGTCACAGAAGTGTCCACTGCCACCAGGGAGCTCCCATCGGAGGAGGTATCTGAGTCAGTGTCATCTCCCCCTGTCTCTGCTGTGGTGCTCCCCTCGCCCTCTGTCCCACTGGTTCCTTCGGCGGTGGTGGACTCTGCCTCCTGCGTCATGAGTGATGCAGCTCCCTCTGTCGTCGGTGCCCCTGCTCCTCCGCCAGATTATGCTAATGCACACAGAGACAGGATGACAGAACAAAGAAGGGGGGAGAGAGAAAAAGGAAACACTGGTTCAATTACAGCACCAACACCACTGTTGGTGTATACAGCGCCCTCACACACAGGGAACAGGCCTAAGCAATATGCATTGCACTACCAGTGATGTGGCTAGTCACCAAGGCATGATGAGGAGCACACACCACCAACTGCAGCACACCTGGGACCCACGATGCCCTGCCAGAAAATGACTACTAACAAGCTAGGTTACCTGTATTTGCCATGCAACCATTACCCTTCAGAGGACCCACGCTGCAATGTCTGGCCTGGTTTTTGGGGCATCCACTAACACACAACCACCACCTGGATACCACCCCACCAGCCAAAATAGGTAATGATACCCACTGTACTCACCCCCTTGTGGCTGCTGTGATTCCCTCAAGCACCCATCCAGCTCAGGGTACGCCACCTCCAGTATGCGGGCCATCAGGGGCATAAGGGTCCGACGGGCACCCCTTCCTCATTGGGAGGCCATCCCCAGCTGGGCCTCATCGGTCTTCCGTGCCCAGCATCTCAGGTCCTCTCACTGTTTCCAACAGTGGGTGCTCCGCCTGCCATAGACCCCCCCAGGGTCCACACCTCCTTGGCAATGGCATGCCATATTCCCTTCCTTTGATAGGCGCTGAGCTGCAGAGGCAATAAAGATAGGAGAACACCATTAAACTAACAGTCCAGCCTGTCACACACACATGGCCCACCATAATCGTTTCCATCACCATTGGCACACACATAGCCCAGCGCACAACATTTACACCGCCAACAGATAATACCCCTTACACAGTCCCTTCACACACATCTCCATGCATCCATGCCACATGCATCGTGCCCACAGTGTACTCACCTGTTGGTCTGGAGGCCCATACAGCAGTCCATTTTGGGGTGGGACCCACGGTGGGACCCACCCACCAGTCGCTCCAACTCCTCCGAAGTGAAGGTTAGGGCCCTTTCCCCGGTCACACGGTCCATGGTAGGTTCCAGACACAGGTCGCAGCAGCACATGCAGTGTAGGTCTTCTCCTGTTGAAGGTCAAGAAACAAGTGATGAATGATTTAGAAAATGGTGGTCACGTAGGCAACGGTGTACACCGTCACCGCCGGCGTACATCCCCATTGGCCACGGTACTCCATAGGTCCCAATATTATCAAATGAGGAATTGCATGGCAGTTCACGAACATCTACCACCACGATGCCCAACCTCGACGGAATGACCTCACTTCCACCTGTCCCTCCACACAGGACAGGCGGTCGCCAATTGAGAGAGTTAGCCAGTTTGACTATTTGGGGATTAGGATATCGGACGACCAACGGTGGTCGGCACAGATTGAAAAGAGTGTGTCCATCCTTCGACAGAGGTCAGCTGTGATAGCGAGAAAAATAGCTAATACCACGGAAGGAGAAATTTCACCGGCTATCACAGTATACAAGGCAGCGGCCGTGGCTGCTTCAATCTATGATGCCGAACTATGGGGGCACTGCAACTCTAGTTCCTTGACAATGGTGGAAAATCACTTTATTCTTAATTTTTTGCGTTTATCGGCAAGTACTCCACTCACACCTCTTCGATTTGATTTAGTTCTAAATGAGATCCACAACGAGACTGCCTTAAGACCCCTTATGTATTGGGTCCGTCTTTGGACATCTGAATACTTGTCCTCATACCAAGCAGCAGTTGCCGAGCTTTTAGTGGACTGAGGTGTGTTAAAAATCCCCTGGTTCAAATATATTAGAGATATGTGTCAACTTATCAAAATGGACGAGGTGTGGAGAGACCCCCACAACTTAACTAGGGAAGCAAAGGTACGAATAAGGCGGTGTTACTGGGAGCTCATTTTGGCCCAACTATGGACCAAAGGGGACCTTGGTAGCAAGACGCTACAGTTCCTGGACCATAAATGTAGCCCCAAGTTTGAGGCCTATATGGATAACATCAACCCCCCTTACGTCAAAACTCTCTTTAGCAAATTCAGGCTGGGGATATTGCCTCTTAATACATTTACTGCAAGATGGCGCAAGGAGGTCCACAAATCGAGTTTTTGCCACTTCTGCCCTGAGGAACCAGAGACTTTGGCCCATTTTATGCTCTTTTGTCCTAGATATTTGGTGTCCAGGAAGAAGTGGATAATCCCCTTATGCAGATCAATGGGGATAAGGAAATACAATACATCCTTGTGAATCCTTGCAAGCGACACAAGCGACTAGGTGTTTTTTGCCGTTGCTAGGTACCTACAAAACGTATGGCCCGTAAGAACTAGAGAAATCCTGGCTGATTGATTGGTCTAGCCATTATCATTCTATGCTACAGTCGATCATTATGGGCACGAAACCTTGAAGGCTCACCTGTTAATGAAAAAGGAACTGTGATGTTAGCTTGTATTGTTCTCACAACTACGTGTTTAAACAACTCATTTTAGCTTATTTATTGCAGGAAGGAACAGATCACGATATGGAATCAAGTTTAGACAGGCCCTCAGGACTTTAAAATTTGACAGTCACCCTGCATCATTTTAACAATTGAGTTTTAATATTTTAATCTAGTAGAAATACTTGCTTTTTTTCTCTTGTGTTTCATGTGGAATTTTTTATTTCTTACCTATTCATAATCTTACTGTACGGTAATTGTTTGTTATTTATTGGATACTTTTCTGGCTTTCAGCAGAAATAAAGTTATTTATTGATTGATTGAGAGGGGGTGAACAGGCCTATCCATAATTGCTGCATCACAGAATAAATAGGCACATACTTTGAAATTTACACTATCCCAATACATAATTGCACAATGTGGACTGCTGTTGTGATTTAGTTGTTCAAATTGTGACATCCTTCTCACTCTTGTGTCCCTTAGATTCCTACTGCTGCAGATGAATAGGAGATGAGACATACCCCCGTGTACAGACCCCTGGTGGATTTAGCTACACTGGAGGACAGGCACATTATACTCACCTATAGACTGGACAGGGCCACAATAACCGAGCTGTGTACCCAGTTAGAGCGAGACCTGATCTCGTCTATCCGTCATCCGACTGGGATCCCCCCTTCTTGTGCAAGTGCTATCAGTTCTCCATTTCCTGTCAACTGGTTCTTTCCAAGTGACAGTGGTCTTGCCATCAGGAATGTCACAGCCAATGTTCACAATCGTGCTAGCTTGTAAAACACATGTGCATCTACATAGCGTTCCCCCAGGTAGGAGATCTGGCCATTGTGAAGGCCAGATTCTATGCAATGAGACATACCCCAAATATTACTGCGGCGATTGACGGGACATATATTGTGTTTGTCCCCCCACCAGATTGAACAGGTGTACAGGAATCGTAAAAGTTTCCACTCCATGAATGTACAGATGGTGTGCCTGGTGGACCAATACATCTCCCATGTCAATGCTAAATATCCTTGGTAAGTGCATGATGCCTTTGTCCTGAGGAATAGCAGCATCCCAAATGTGATGGCCCAACTACAGAGGCACAGGGTGTGGCTTATAGGTGAGCCTTGGTCCCCACTCGGTGTATGTTAGTGTATGCCTCTGATGTTGACCTCATGGGATAGTGCGTGGCTAAATGTTGTCCCTCACTATTTGCAGGTGACTCTGGCTACCCAAACCTATCGTGGCTGCTGACCCCTGTGAGGTATGCCGGGACAAGGGCTGAGGAATGTTATAATGATGCACATGGGAGAACCAGAAGGATCATTGAGAAGGCCAGGTTCAGGTGCCTCCATCTGACAGGTGGATGGATCCCTGTGCTACTCACTGAGAAGGTCTGCCAGATAGTAGTGGCATACTGCATGTTGCACAACCTGGTCCTCAGATGGCATTTACATGTTTTCAAGTGTTTTTCCATTTTAATCTGTAAACATACAAGTTATCTATTATTGATCACGTGTAACAAAGTATTGTACTGATGTGTATAAAAAGGCCTGTCTGTGAGCAGGCATTTGAGTAAAACCGTAGAGGCAGGTCGTGTAGGGCTGAGGTGCAGTCTGCATTGTCTTTCTCCCTGTCATAATCGTTAGTAAATACTGTCTTTGGATTGCCAAAAAGAGTCTTCGTGGCCATGTTTGAGTCTTGAGGGCATTTGTGTTCACCCTTTAAAACAATTGTAACCAAGCTTAACATTTTTATGCCTACCAGGAGTTTACAAAGGAGTTTCTGGCAGGAACAATCCTATTTATAGGGGCAGGGAAATCTGCAAAGGTTGAAGATCTCCATAGTCGTGCATTTCGCCGGAGGGCTGGAAACTGGACAAACCAGGGCCTGTTTTTCTTGAATGCCTGAAAACCACCACAAATGTGAATGCTTGTGGGTATTTCCAAAGTTGTATCCTCCCGAAATTCCACCTTGGAATGAGTTAGAAATTAACTCCAACACTGGGCTGTTGTATCTCCCCTTTCAGGAGCAACAGATCACCCCCAGATATGCTGGGGCTGTGTGGAAGGGATTGCCCTGCATGAAAAAATATTTCCTGAAACAAAGCATAAATTAAGAAAAGGTTTGTGCTTCATAGGTGATCGTATTTTCACTATGTTTATTTCTTTACTGAGGAGAACACTGCACAGCAGGAGGATCCCTCAAGAATTGTCAACTGAAATTCCCAGGGGTATGCCTTGAATCCGGCCCCTGGTATAGTTTATTAGGTGTACTATTGAGAATATTGACAAACAGTAAAAGGAAGGAAACATCTGCATATTCAGGCAGTGGTAATGACCTCTTTCAGCACTTCTCCTACTATTTAGTAGGTCTGAGTCAATTTTGCATACATCCATTAGGTAAAGTGTTGACTTTTGCACTTTGGACGATAATTATAGCATAAAATACATTCTTGCAACCATTTTTTGCATGAACATACATTTCACACCAAAACGAGCACAAACTTGTGCTCAACGCGAAAATAAGCTTCTAGTAGTGTAATGGTGTAATCCTACCCATTTTGTAAAACAATCATTATTAGAAATGGGGTTTCCAGTTGGTAGTCAGTTTGCACCCTGTCCAAGTAGGGACCCTCACCCTAGTCAGGATAAGGGAGATACCTGCTCAGATAACCCCTGCTCACCCACTTCGTAGCTTGGCATGAGAAGTCAGGATTATCTCAGAAGCAATGTGTAGAGCATTTGCACATAACACACAGTAATAAAAGAAAACACTACAAAAGGACACCACACCAGTTTTAGAAAAATAGCCAATATTTATCTATATAAAACAAGACCAAATATGATAAAAACCCAACATACAATAATAAAAATAGGAATTTTGCAAGAATTATTCAAAAATACAGTTCCTAGAAGTTGATAGATTCACCTGGGCTATCACGGTGTGTTGTGATCAACAAAACCAACAGTTCAGGCCAGCCGCGGCGTCGCAGGCCATGTACCGTGTCGGGAAGACAAACAGTACCTTTGGAATTGCAGGGCGTTGTGCGGGCTCCGAAGAGCGGCGTCACTGCCGTCACAGTGTCGGTTCCGGAGTCGATGCGGAAGTCATCGCACCCTTGAAGTCACACACATTGCGGATCAAATTCCGGGCTGATGACGTCAGGAGTGCTCACGGGGATGGCGTTGGGGCTACAGTGCGAAGGAGGATGATGCAACATGCAGTGCCCATAGGTCGCGGTGCAGGCAGTGGCTCAGTGATGGCATCCAGCGGCATCATTGAGACCAGGGCTGCGGTGTGAACTGGGGCGGTGGAATGTACGTGTCACCAGGTCATGGTGCAGGCCGCAGCGGCGTTGCTGAAGCGCTGTCATTGGTAGGCCCAAGCCAGCAGTGCGGGACGGGATGGTGCTTTGTGACTCTCAGGAGTGGTGTCCACAGGCCACAGTGCAGGCAGCGGCGCTGGTGTCAGCAGGAGCGTCATTGTCTCGGATGCCCAGGCTGAGGTGTAAGCAGGAGTGCGGGACCCACAGGTAGCGGTGCGAGCAGCGGCTCGGTAAAGTTGTCCGATGACAGCGTCAGTGAGACCGGGGTTGCACTGCAAAGCAGGGCAGTGCGGCTTTGTGTGGCATCAGCAGGTCACGGTGCAGGCCAGCGGCATCATTGACGGTGTCGCAGTGGTTTCTCCTCTTGAGCTGCACAAAACACACAGTTCTCAGTGCTGCAGGTGGAGGAAACTGAAGTCTTTAGTGTCCCTGAGACTTCCAACAGGAGACAAGCTCCACTCCAAGCCCTTGGAGAACTTTCTCTAGCAGGACACACAGCAAAGTTCACCCTTTGCACTCTTGTCAAGCAGAAGCAGCAACTGCAGGCCAGTCCAGCAAAGCAACACAACAAAGGGACAGTACTCCTCTTCCGGTTCTTCAGCTCTTCTCCTGGGAAGAGGTTCCTCTTGATTCCAGAAAGATTATAAAAGAGGTTTTGGGTCCTCTTCTAATACCCCTTCCTGCCTTTGAAGTTGGGAAACTTCAAAGCAAAATCATAAGGGTTTCAAGATCCTGCCTTGTCAAGGCCAGGCCCAAGACACACCATAGGGAGTTGGAGACTGAATTGTGTGAGGGCAGGAACAGTCCTTTCAGGTGCAAGCGACCACTCCTCCCTCCACTCTAGCTCAGGTGGCTCATAAGGATATGCAGGCTGCACACCAGCCCCCTTTGTGTCACTGTCTAGATTAGAGGTATAAACAGCCCTACTGCCAAACTGACCCAGACGGGGGAATTCACAAACAGGCAGAGTCACAGAATGGTTTATGCAAGAACATGCCTACTTCTAAAAGTGGCATTTTCAAACTCACAATCCAAAAACCAACTTCACTAAAAGATGTATTTTTAAATTGTGAGTTCAGAGACCCTAAACTCTATATTTCCATCTGATCTCAAAGGGAATCTGTGCTTTACAGAGATTTAAAGACAGCCCCATGTTAACCTATGAGAGGGATAGGCCTTGCAACAGTGAATCCCAAATTTGGCAGTATTCTACTGTTAGGACATGTAAAACACACCAGTACATGTCCTTCCTTTTAAATACACTGTACCCTGCCCACAAGGCTACCAAGGGCTTACCTTAAGGGAGCCTTATATGTACAAAAAAGGAAGGTTTGGGCCTGGCAAGTGGGTGCACTTGCCAGGTCGAATTCACATTTTAAAACTGCACACACAGACACTGCAGTGGCAGGCCTGAGCGATGTGCACTGAGCTACTTAGGTGGGTGGCACAATCAGTGCGGCAGGCCCACTAGTATCATTTGGTTTACAGGCCCTTGGCACCGCTGGCGCACTTTACAAGGGGCTTACCAGTAAATCAAATATGCCAATCATGGATAAACCACTCAACAGTATCATTTATCTAGGGAGCACTTGCACACTTTAGCCCTGATCAGCAGTGGTAAAAGTGCAGCGACAATAAACCAGCAAAAACAGTCTAGTAAACCATAAAAACAGAGGTCAGAAGGAAAAAAGACAGGGGAGACACTTCATAAAGCTGCCAGGTCTAACACATGTCCCCTCCAGCTGAGAGTAGGGGGAACTACCCAACCCCTGGTGAGTCCTCCTCACTAAGGCGGAAGAACCTGGTCAGACCATCAGCTTTGGCGTGCTCTGTGCCAGTATGATGTTCCACCGTAAAGTCCATCCACTGTAGGGGAATGGACCACCTTAACAGTTTTGGGTTCTCACCCCTCATCTGAATTAACCATCTGAGGTGCCTGTGGTCGGTCTGAATCTGGAATTGAGACTCAAACAAGTAGGGTCTTAGCTTCTTCAGTGCCCAGACCACAGCAAAAGCTTCCCTTTCAATTGCACTCCACCTCTGTTCCCTGGGAAGTAGTCCCCTGCTACGCCCTCTTCATTCAGCTGTGAAAGCACTGCTCCCACCCCATGCTCTAAAGCATCTGTCTGTACCATGAACTCCATGGAGAAGTAAGGCGCCAGGGGCACAGCTGCCATGCACATGGCCTCCTTCAGGGTGTCAAATGCGGTCTGGAACGCCTCAGTCCAGATCACCTGTATAGGCTGCTTCTTAGAAGTCAGCTCTGTCAAGGGGGCAACTATGGTGCCATACTGCTTGACAAATCTCCAATAGTACTGGTTGAGACCTAAGAAGGCTCTCACCTCTGTCTGGGTCTTGGGGGGTGCTCAAGCCCGGATGGCATTAATTTTTGGTTGTAGGGGCACCACTCGGCTGCTCCCTACCTGATGTCCCAAGTACACCACCGACTCCTGCCCTATCTGGCAATTACTGGCCTTGATAGTGAGGCCTGCAGCTTGAAGAGCCTTCAACACTTCCCAGGGGTGGTGCAACTGGTCCTCCCAGCTGGAGCTGAACACCAAAATGCAGTCAAGGTAGGCGGCACTGAAGTTGTCAAGCCCAGCTAGGACATCATTGACCAACCTTTGGAAGGTTTCAGAGGAGTTCTACAACCCAAAGGGCATGATCTGGAATCGGAAGTGCCCCTGTAGTGTTGAGAACGCTGACCTCTCCTTGGCCCCCTCAGTTAAGGCAATCTGCCAGTACCCAGACGTTAAATCAAACGTGCTGAGAAAACTGGCTGCCCACAACCGATCTATGAGCTCTGAGGATGGGGTGGGCATCCATTTTGGTGATGGCATTGAGCACCTGGTAGTTAACATGGAACCATAGTTCTGATGTGGCACCAGGTGCAGCGTGCTTGAGTACCAAAACCATTGGGCTGGACCAAGGGCTGCTGGAGCACTCAATTATCCCTAAATCCAACATCTGAGAGACCTCCTACTTAATGCTGGCCTTCACTAGGGCAGCCAGCCTGGCAACCTTGTTTTTCACAGCCAGTTTGTCCCCAGTGTCCACATCATGTATTCATAGATGGGTGACACCTGGTGTGAGAGAGAACAGAGTGGCAAAGTGTCCCAGTAACTGGTGACACTCACCCTGCTGTTCTAGAGTCAGAGAAGGGGAGAGGACATTGTCTTCTACTGACCCATCCTGCTCCTTGGAACCCAGGACGTCAGGGAGAGGTTCACTCTCCTCTTCCACCCCATCGTCTGTAGCCAGAAGCATGGTTAATTCAGACCTCTCAAATTGGGGTTTGAGGCGGTTAACATGGAGAACCCTCAAGGGGTTCCTTGAAGTCTGCAAGTCCATTAGATAGGTGACGTCACTGTTGCACTCCTTCACCTCAAATGGCCCTGACCACCTTTCTTGCAGAGTACAAGGCTCTACAGGGGCCATGACCCACACTTTCTGGCCCAGCTGAAACTCAACCAGAGTGGCATTCTGGTCATAACAGCATTTCATGTCCTCCTTGCACAAGCTTCCTGAAGCGTTTGGTCTGGTTTCCAAAGGCCAGCATGTAGCTAAATACATCCTGGGGTGGCTTCCTAGGAGCTGACTCCCAGCCTTCTTTCACCAGACTCAGAGGTCCCCTGACCAGGTGCCCATACAATAGTTCAAAGAGGCTAAAGCCAATCCCCTTTGTAGTACTTCCCGGTAGGCAAAGAGAAGGTATGGTAAGAGGACATCCCACTTACACCCCATGGAGTCTGACAGACTCCCAGTCATGCCCTTCATGGTTCGGTTGAATCTCTCAACCAACCCTTTGGGGGTGGTAAGGAGTGGTGAATTTGTAGTTCACTCCACATTCCTTCCACATGGCCTTTAGTGTGCAGACATAAAGTTGGTATTCTGGTCAGATATCACCTCCTTGGGGAAACCCATGCGGGTAAAGATAGCCATCAGGGCCTGGGTCACAATAAGCGCCATCACTGTCCTCTGAGCGATAGCTTCCGCGTACCGGGTGGCATGGTCCACCAAGACCAGGATGAATCTGTTGCCTAGGGCTGCCTTGCGGTCCAGAGGCCCCACTATGGCGATGGCCACCCGCTCAAAAGGGGTGTTCATGACAGGAAAGGGTTGGAGGGGGCTTTACATTTCCCTCCACTTTTGCCACTTGCTTGGCAAAGTCTGACAGGATCTACAGAACGCATCTGAATGCTTTCTCATTCGGGGCCAACAGAAGTGGGTAACAAGCCTGTCAAAGGTCTTTCCCCGCCCCAAATGTCTTGCCAGAGGCACATCATGTGCCAAACCAAGTAGGAAGGCTACGAAGTGCCGGGGTACCACCAGCACATGGGCTGCCCTAGGCTCAGCAGCCTTAGGCTCGCTATATAGGAGATCACTCTCCAAGTAGATAAGGTGATCTTTGGGGCCAGCACCAGCTGCCTGGTATTCGACCTGCTGCCCAAGACCCACGAGTGTATGGCACACCTTCTGTTCTGCGCAGAACTCCTCCCTGGTGGGCCCCCTTCTTGATGCCAATGGGTCAGCTCAGGTAGTTCTCCCAGTTTGGCCACTTGGTTCCCTGTAGATGCCTGGGCATCCCCCTTGAGGTCAGCCTCCTCTTGCACCGTGGGAACCTTTGGGGCGGGTTTCTCTTGGCCCTTACTCCTTCTCTTGGCAGTCACCTGGGCCACTGTTTCAGGCTCCAGGTCTGTCTGGTCACCCTGCCTAGCTGCCATGGACCGAGTGGTCGTGCATGACAGGTCTGGGAACCCCAACATCCGCAAGTGCGACCTGAGCTCCGCCTCCTTCCAGGCGGAAGTCTCCAGGTTGTTGCCTAGCAGACAGTCAACTGCCATGGTGGGACTCACAGCTACCCTCATAGAATCTGAGACCTCTCCCCACTCAAAGGGAACTTGCACCACCTTACATTGGCACTCCGAGTTGTCCACTGCAATTATTTGGTGGAATGCACCACGGACTGTCTGCTCTTCTAACACCAGGTGACACCGGACCGTGGTCACACTGGCTCTAGTATCTCTGAGACGCTCTACTTTCTGCCCATTGATGGTCACCCTCGACCTGTATTTCTTAGTGTTATCAGGCATTAGGTTTCTCTGGACCATCTCACCGTCCCCTAGTGAGACAAGGGTCATCTCTCTGGGATCCCCACACCCACCTGGGACCACCTCCTCCTCCATCGCTACACTGGCCAACCCCTTGGTCTGCCCACGGCTTGGTGGCGGTGTCCACTTGGGACATTTGAGATCTCCCTTCATGTGACCGTCCTGGTCATATGCAAAGCACGGTGCCATTCCTCTGTAGGGTTTCCTGAAGAGGCTCATGATTTCTTCTATCCTAGGAGTGGGATGTCTTGACCGGGTTACTACATTGGGGCCTTATGGAAGAATCCTTTTGTTTACCCTTGTCCCCCCCCCCACTCTGCTGTTGGGAACCCTGCCCACCTTTGGCAGAATCTCCCCAATAAACCTTTTTGTGGACTCTGGTACTCACCCAGTGATCCCCCTCCATAGCAAGCTTCCTTTAGTCAGTCAGCTTACTATCAGTCAAGTGCTGGCGCAGCTCTGCAAAACACAGACTAGACAAGTGCTCCTATGCAATTACGTTGTACAGCCCCTGAAAATCTGTCACATTGCTGCCCTTCACCCAACCATCCAGTGCTCTACACATTCTAACCATATCTGGGAATCCGTTTTCTTACCCTGCCTAAACTGATCCCTGTACTTATCAGGAGTGAGACCATCCATAAACAGCAAAAACAGAGTCCAGTACAGAGCAACAACCTGAAAGTAGAGGCAAAAAGTTAAGGCAGACTATGCCAAGGATGCCGAGTCTAACAGTTCCAAGGAGAAAATACTTCTCCCTCTGATTCCTGGGTAAAACTTTTCTCTCCACTCCCACAAAGTTTAGGGTGTGCTCTGTGTCTATTCCCACCCTAAAAAGGATTTACTTCAGTCTTTGAATATAGTAAGTCTCCACCTACTTCCAAGGATGGAAAAGGTTAAAGAGAAATTTACGGCTTGCAAATCTAATATAGGCATGCCAATGGCTTCTGAATCAGCTTCATTTTGAGTCAGAACTCCAACTTGAGAATTGAGGCAAATTAAAACTATTCAGTATTCTGCTTCTGGCCTTAGATTGGATTGGAAAGACCTTTGATTGTCTGCATCTATTTATGTTTTATCTTTTATGTAGCATGTGATACATCATGTCCAACAATGCCTCTCCCACTGTGTATCCAGAAAAAGTTTCTGTATTTCATGAGTATCTGCTTTGCTCTCATTCATCATTAAAATCTCACGTTAGATGATTTCAGATGCAATGTAGACTGCTGTTCGTCAGTGAGGCAACATTTGTCAAAAGCATTGTTCATGTCAAATCAGATACATCATAATAGTTTATTTCTCCAGGGAGAAAAAACAAATACACATTATACACTGTGTTAACATGTTCAACATCATGTTATATGTCAGTCAATTTCTTGATGGGAGAAACGGATGGTGAACCTTACTTTTGACTTTTTCAATTCATATCTGATTCTAAATACCCTGGCAATGACACTTTCAAATCCGGGATCATCAGTCAGAAATGAAATATGTATTTGTTACCTAATCATCTTTGTTATTTTGGATTTATATTAGTTAGCACAGGTCACACAGGCACATACACAGAAAATATAATGTACATGTTTTCAATAAATTCCTATTAAAAAATCAGAATTAAATGGCAGTTGCTCCACAGGAGATTTCTTGAGAGTAGATACATTATAAAAATATTTTGCTTTAAAAACATTTCTCTAAAAGACCTGAGCCCATTCACAAAAATGTAAATGTTGGTGATTGTTAACTTTACATTGGTGTAATCGCAAATGTTTTCCAACATTTTAAAATATGATTGTTAGACCTGGCAGCTTTTTGTCATGTCTCCCCTGTCTTTTTGCCTTCTGACCTGCTGTTTTTATGGTTTACTGGACTCTGTTTTTGCTGGTTTATTGTCTCTGCGCACTTTAACACTTCTGATCAGTGCTAAAGTGCAAGTGCTCCCTGGATAAATTGTACTGTTGATTGGTTTATCCATGATTTTCATATTTGATTTACTGGTAAGTCCCTAGTAAAGTGCACCAGAGGTGCCAAGGGCCTGCAAATCAAATGCTACTAGTGGGCCTGCAGTACTGATTGTGCCAACCACCTAAGGAGCCCTGTAAACATGGCTCAGACCTGCCACTGCAGTGTTTGTGTGTGCAGTTTTAAACAGCAAATTTGACCTGGTAAGTGCCCCCACTCGCCAGGCCTAAACCTTCCCTTTTTTGTACATGTAAGGCACCCCTAAGTGAGGCCCTATGTAGCCCCATGGGCAGGGTGCAGTATATGTAAAAGGTGGGACATGTACTGGTGTGTTTTACATGTCCTAACAGTGAAATACTGCCAAATTCGTGTTTCACTGTTGCAAGGCCTATCTCTCTCATAGGTTAATGAGGGGCTGCCTTTAAATCACTATAAAGGGCAGATTCCCTTTGAGAGCAGATACAAATTTAGAGTCTAGGATCCCTGAAATTACAATTTAAAAATACACATTTTGGTGAAGTTGTTTTTTGGATTGTGGGTTTGAAAATTCCACTTTTAGAAAGTAGACATTTTCTTGCTTAAACCATTCCGTGACTCTCCCTGTTTGTGGATTCCCCGTCTGGGTCAGTTTGACAGCTGAGCTGTTTACACCTCTCCTCTAGACAGTGACACAAAGGGAGCTGGGGTGTAGCCTGCATATCCTGATGAGCCATCTGAGCTAGAGTGGAGGGATGAGTGGTCAATGCACCTGAAAGGCCTATGCCTGCTCTCACACAATTTAGTCTCCAATCCCCTGGTGTGTGTCTGGGGCCTGGACTGGACAAGGAAGGATCTTGCAAACACTTGAGACTTTGCTTTGAAATTTGTCAATTTCAAAGGCAGAAAGTGGTATAAGAATAGGACCCAAAACCCCAGACGTTTAGAGTCTTTCTGGAATCAAGAGGAACCTCTTCTCAGGAGAAGAGCTGAAGAGCTGGAGGAGGAGCACTGTCCCTTTGCTGTGTTGCTTTTCTGGACTGGTCTGCAGTTGTTACTCCGGCTTGGCAAGAGTGCAAAGGGTGAACTTTGTTGTGTGTCCTGCTTGAAAAAGTTCTCCAAGGACTTGGAGTAGAGCTTGCCTCCTGTTGGAAGTCTCAGCGACACCAAAGACTTTAGTTTCCTAGACCTGCAGCAGTGGGAACTGTGTGTTTTGTGCTGTTCAAGAGGAGAAACCACTGCAACACCACCAATGATGCCGCTGGCCTGCCCTGTGACCTGCCAATGTCACACAGAGCTGCACTGCCCGCTTCACACCGCGACCCTGGTCTCACCGATGCCGTCATCGGACAACTTCACTGAGCCACTGCTCACACCACGACCTGTGGACCTTGCACTCTGGTATCAGCTGCTTACACCGCAGCCTGGGCATCCCCAACAATGCAGCTCCTGCTGACACCGGCGCTGCTGCCTGCTTCGTGGCCTGTGGACACCACTCATGAGGTACATGAAGCATCATCCCATCCTACAGCGCAGCTTCGGTCCACTGACGCCAGCATTATTGACTCCATTGTTGTCATCAGGCATCCTGCTTGCACCGTGGCCTGTGGACACTTCTCGTGAGGATCACAAAGCACAATCCCGTCCCGCTGGCTTGGGCGTTCTGATGACAGCGCTTCAGCACTGTGACCTGGTCTCACTGACATCGCTGGATGCCATCACCGAGTCGCTGTCTGCACCTTGACCTGTGGGCACCACACCTCACATCGTCCTCCTCCGCACCGCAGCCTGACGCCATTCACACCAGCGCTCCTGACTTCATCAGCCCGGAGTTCGATCTGCGACGTGTGTGACTTCAAGGACTCCCGCTCTGACTCCGGAACCGACACCCCAATGCCAGTGATGCAGCTCTCCGACACCCTGCAATTCCTAAAGTACTGTTTGAGTGTCTTCCTAACACTGTAGCTGGCCCGCGATGCCATGGCTGGCCTGAACTGTTGGTTTTGTTGATCACGACGCTGTGATAGTGCCACGTGGAGCTGTATTTTTGAATAAATCTTGCAGAACTCATATTTTATTACTCTATGTTGGATTTTTGTCGTGTTTGGTCTTATATAGATAAATATTGGCTATTTTCTAAAACTGGTGTGGTGTCCTTTGGTGGTGTTGTCATTTATTACTGTGTGTTATGTGCAAATGCTCTACACATTGCTTCTGAGATAAGCCTAACTGCTCGTGACAAGCTACCAAGGGTGTGAGCAGTGGCTATCTGAGCGGGTATCTCCCTTATCCTGACTAGAGTGAGGGTCCCTACTAGGACAGGGTGCAATCCGACTGCCAACTAGAGATCCCATTTCTAACATTGGTTGTCAGCGGTGACGATAGGACTTGCATTTGCACTTGACCTGCAGGGATTGGTGTACACTACTACCATATCACAGACCTCTACGTGCCACATACAGATCTTATGGTTTTTGATTTTTTTCTCTTTGACCTATTTTTGATCTTAAGTTCAAGTGAACCTCAACAACATCATGTCTCAGTCGAGAACATCTTCAGTTGCATCCCAGGATTTGGTTTTTGAAGAGGATAGGTTGGAAACCTATATCGTGAAGGAACTGAAGGCAGTTTGTAAAGCTCTCAAAGTCCAAGTTAGAAGGCTCACCAAAAAGGAGGAGCTACAAAAGGCGCTGGGGGCCTGGGTAGCAGCCAAAACTGCCAGTGGGCAGTCTGAGGATCCAAATGGGGAGTCTACAGACACAAATCCTGGAAAAGATGTGCTGAGGGTGAAGGAGCTGCTGACCAGTGCTAGAGTGCTAGAGTATTTCCTACCAGTGAAATACTGCCACATTCGGTTTTCACTGGATGAAAGGCATATCTCTCTTATAGGTTAACATGGAGGCTTCCTTTAAATATTCTTAAAGTACAGTTTCCCTTTGAGAGCAAATAGACATCTGGAGTTTGGGGTCTGTGAACTCACAATTTGAAAATACATCTTTTAGTGAAGGTTTTTTTTAGATTGTTTGTTTCAAAATGCATTTTCTTGCTTACACCATTCTGTGACTCTGCCTGTTGGTGGATTCCTTGTCTGGGTCAGATTGACAGTTGGTCTGTTTGTGCATCTCCACTAGACAGTGATACAAAGGGTGCTGGGGTGTAACCTGCATATCCTGATGGGCCGTCTGGGCAAGTTTGGAGGGAGTAGTTGTCACTTACACCTGAAAGGGCTGTGTCTGCCTTACACAAAGCAGTCTCCAACCCTGTGCTGTGTGTCTGGAGTCAGGCCTGGGCAAGACCGGATCCTGTAAACAACAGAGACTTTTCTTTGAAGTTGGGGAACTTCAAAGGCAGAAAGGTGCATAAGTACTGGACCGAAAATCCCAGTCTTTAGATTACTTCAAGGATTTAAGAGGAACCTCTGCCAGGAGAAGAGCTGAAGGAGGAGCGCTGCCCCGGCCTGTGACTGTGCTTTGTTGGGCTATCCTGCAGTTGCTGCTTCTGCCTGAGAAAGGGGACAAAGAATGGACTTTGTGGAATATTCCTGCTTGAGAGGTATCTCCAAGAGCTTGGACTGAGCTTGCCTCCTGTTTTGAAGTATAAGGAACAGCAAAGACTTCACCAACCAGTCTCTGAGTCTGCTTTCTATGGATTCTAGCTTGCCAGAGGGTGCCATTCCAGTGAAATCTAGTGAAATTCCCCTTGAAACGACTGCTGACGACTCCATGCGACTTGGCAATGGACTCTGCTACTTGAAACCCATGACGCCGGCTGCACCTGGATCCTTGGTCCTCACCGAGGCGCGAAGACCCCACCATCAATTCAGGCCCAACATCGCTGCAGCTGCTGACATTCCAGAGAACTTGTGAGAGTGGAGGATCGTACACCCAACGTTCATGATATCCCACTCTGCCACAGCACTTGTGACCCTGTGGCGTGATCGTGACCCTGTGATGTCACCCCACAGTGTCTTGACTTTGCCGTACATTGAGACTTCCGCAGGTGCAAAGGGACTGACACCTCACAATCCATGCCACATCACCTCCAACCGGTCCGCAGCAAGGACCCAACGCCTCTCATCGAAGTCCCTGCGCCTTCATCCCACAGCACCGTAACCAACACCGCATCGGATCCAGCCTCGCTCCCCGATTCCGTGCATCATACTGTTTTTTCACACCTTTGCGAAGGTACTGTACTTGGGTGTCCATGTCACTCTGCAACCGGCGCCAGTGGTGTCGCATTGTGGGAAACAACTTCGTCATGATGAAACTTTAAGATCAAATAGCAGCATGTGTGACTCTAGGCACTATTTTTGGGGTTTTACTGCAAAATTCATAACCTTTCTGGTGTATGTCGGATTTTTATCGTATTTGGTCTTGTTTTATTTAGATAAATATTGACAATTTTTCCAAACTTGATCTACTGGAAGGAAGGCCTCCTGTATTGTGAGCCTAAGGTTGCTGAGCCTGGGGCAGCCCATGTGCTGGTGGTGCCCCAGTGCTTCAGAGCCTTCCTACTGGGTTTGGCTCATGATGTACCTTTAGCTGGGTATTTGGGGCAGGACAAGACCCCTGAATGGCTTGCCACCCACTTTTACTGGCCCCAAATGCGCAGGCACGCTGATGCACAGTATAGGTCTTGCCAAACTTGTCAGGCAAGTAGCAAGAGTGGGGGGAAATGCAAAGCTCCTCTCCAACCTTTGCCTGTAGACAGCACCCCCTTTGAAAGGGTTTGTATTGACATTGTGGGGCCTCTGGATCCCAAGACAGCCATGGGCAACAGGTTTATCCTGGTCTTGGTGTACCATGCCACCAGGTACGCAGAAGCCTTCTTTTTCAGAACAATCACTGCCACTGTGGTAGGACGTCCATTGATGGGGAGTTTTACCCGCATAGGGTTCCCGAAGGAGGTGGTATCTGATATGATTACTAATTTCATAACTACATATATGAAGTCTCTGTGGAAGGAGTGTGGGGTAACCTACAAGTTTACCACTCCTTACCATCCCCAAGGAAATGGTTTGGTTGAGAGATTCAACCATACCTTGAAGGGCATGATTACGGGCCTATCAGAGCTCTTGAGGCATAAGTGGGACGTCCTCTTCCCATGCTTTCTGTGCGCCTACAGGAGGGTGCCACAAAATGGTCTTGTATTTAGCCCTTTTGAGTTGTTTCATGGCCACCCTGTCAGGGGACCATTCAGTCTGGTCAGGGAAGGCTTGGAGAAGGCCTTCAGTAAGCTCCCCCCACCTAGGATGTATTCAGTTACATGCTGGCTTTTAGGAACCAGACTTTCCGATTCAGGAAGCTCACCCAAGAGAACCTAGAGCAAGCCATGAAGATATGAAACAATGGTATGACCATAATGCCACTCTGATTGAGTTTTATCCTGGACAAAAAAAGTGTGGGTGATGGCCCCAGTGGAGACTCACGCTCTCCAAGATAAGTGGACTGGGCCTTTTGAGGTGATGGAGTACAAGAGTGATGTCACCTATCTGGTGAATTTGCGGACTCCTAGAAACCCTTTGAGGGTCCTGCATGTAATTCGCCTCAAGCCTCAATTTGAGAGGACAGAAGTGACTATGTTCTTGGCAACAGATGATGGGGTGGAAGAAGAGAGTGAGCCTCTTCCTGACCTGCTGTCTGCCAAAGAGAAAGATTGTTCAGTGGAGTGTGTGAACCTGTCCCCCTCACTGACTCTAGAACAACATAGGGACTGTCACCAAGTGTTGGGACAGATCGCCTTTCTCTTTTCCTTGATCCCAGGGGTCACACACTTGTGTACACATGATGTGGACTCTGGGGACACTCCACCTGTGGAACATAAAGTTTACCAGGTGACTGACAAGGTTAGGGCCAGCATTAAAGATGAGGTCATAAAAATGTTAGCTCTTGGGGTTATAGAGTTTTCCAGTACCCTTTAGGCCAGTCCTGTGGTCTTGGTCCCAAAAGCTGCTGCTCCTGGTGCCACTCCAGAACTCAGGTTCTTTGTGGATTACCAGGTCTTTGTAATGTACTTGAGACACCAGGTGGGGAGTGGCCAGGTGGCACCCCTACAACCCAAGATTGAAACTATTCTGGCTTTGGAGCGCCCCAAGACTCACACATTTTTAAATCTCACAGGTGACCATAGGAGGATTGTTAAGGGGTATTGCATCATGGTTGCTTCCTTAACAGATTTAACTTCCAATAAGTAACCAAAGAAAGTGATCTGGACTGAGTCTTGCCAGACAGCTTTTGATGCTCTGAAGACAGCCATCTGCATGGCACCCATGCTGCAGGCAACTGACTTCTCTCAAGAATTTGTTTGCAAACAGATGTTTCAAAGCATGTGTGGGATTAGTGTTGTCACAGCTAAACAAAGAGCCCCTAGATCAACCTGTAGCCTTCATCAGTAGGAGGTTTGTTCCCAGGGAACGTAGGTGAGGTGCAATTGAGCATGACACTTTTTCTGTGGTCTCGGCGCTTAAAAACTAAGACCCTACTTGTTTGGGACTCACTTCCAGGTTCAGACTGACCTCAGGCCCCTCAGATGGTTCATGCAGATGAGGGGTGAGAATCCAAAACTGTTGAGGTGGTCTATTTCCCTACAATCAATCAATCAATCAATCAAGAAATTTGTATAGCGCGCTACTCACCCGGAGGGTCTCAAGGCACTGGGGGAGGGGGGACCGCTACTGCTCGAACAGCCAGGTCTTGAGTTGCTTCCTGAAGGAGAGGTGGTCTTGGGTCAGACGGAGGTGGATGGGGAGGGAGTTCCAAGTCTTGGCTGCCAGGTAGGAGAAGGATCTTCCTCCCATGGTGGCTTTTCTAATGTGTGGCACGGCGGCGAGGGCGTGGCTGGTCGATCGTAGCTGGCGGGTGGGAGTGCAGAAGGTCAGGCGGTTGTTGAGGTACCTGGGGCCCAGGTCGTGGAGGGCCTTGTGTGCGTGGGTGAGGAGGTGGAACGTGATTCTCTTGCTGACGGGGAGCCAGTGCAAGTCTCTCAGGTGTCCGGAGATGTGGCTGTGTCGGGGGATGTCAAGGATGAGGCATGCGGAGGCGTTCTGGATGCGTTGGAGTCTTTTCTGTAGTTTGGCCGTGGTTCCGGTGTAGAGGGTGTTACCGTAGTCCAGTCGGCTGGTGACGAGTGCCTGGGTGACCGTCTTCCTGGTTTCGGTGGGGATCCACCGGAAGATCTTTCGGAGCATGCGTAGGATGTTGAAGCATGATGATGAGACGGCGTTGACTTGTCTGGTCATCGAGAGGGAGGAGTCCAGGATGAAGCCCAGGTTGCGTGCGTGGTCCGTTGGTTTGGGTGCGCTGCCCAGGGCAGGGGGCCACCAGGAGTCGTCCCAGGCAGAGGGTGATGATCCAAGGATGAGGACTTCCGTCTTGTCTGAGTTCAGTTTCAGGCGGCTGTTCATCATCCACTCGGCTACGTCTTTCATCCCTTCGTGCAGGTTGGTTCTGGCGGTGGCTGGGTCGTTGGTGAGGGAGAGGATCAGCTGGGTGTCGTCGGCGTAGGAGATGATGTTGAGGTTGTGATGGCATGCGATGGCTGCGAGGGGGCTCATGTAGACGTTGAAGAGGGTGGGGCTGAGTGATGATCCTTGTGGTACGCCGCAGATGACTTCGGTGGCCACGGATCTGAACGGGGGGAGGCGGACTCTCTGGGTTCTTCCGGCGAGGAACGAGATGATCCACTCTAGTGCCTTCTCTTGAATTCCGATGTTGCTGAGGCGCTGCACTAGGGTGCGGTGGCAGACAGTGTTGAACGCTGAGGAGAGGTCCAGGAGGATGAGGGCCGCTGTTTCCCCATTGTCGAGCAGGGCTCGGATGTCGTCAGTGGCTGCGATGAGGGCGGTCTCTGTGCTGTGGTTGGCTCGGAAGCCGGACTGTGAGTGGTCGAGGGATCCATTAGTCTCGAGGAAGGCGGCAAGCTGTCTCTTGACGGTCTTCTCGATGACTTTGGCCGGAAACGGGAGGAGCGAGATGGGGCGGTAGTTCTTGAGGTCGGTGGGGTCTGCTGATGGTTTCTTCAGGAGGGTGCTGAATTCGGCATGCTTCCAGCTCTCCGGGTAGGTGGCGGTGTTGAAGGAGCAATTGATGATGTCCCGGAGATGGGATGCGATGACGGAGTCGGCCTTGTTGAAGACGTGGTGGGGGCATGGGTCGGTTGGTGATCCGGAATGGATGGTGTTCATCGTATGGATGGTGTCTTCGGTGCTGACCGGGGTCCAGGCGCGGAGGGTGGTGTTGGGGGGCGTCGGTTTGGTGGTTGGGTGCGTGGTCTGTGCGCCGAAGCTGTTGTGTATGTCGGCGATCTTGCAGTGAAAGAACGAGGCAAGTGAGTCGCAGAGGTCTTGTGAGGGGGTGATGTCGTTGTTTCCGGCGCTGGGGTTGGAGAGCTCTTTGACGATGCTGAAAAGTTCCTTGCTGTTGTGTGCATTGTTGTCTAGTCGTTCTTTGAATGCTGTCTTCTTGGTGGTGTGGATCAGCTGGTGGTGTTTATGGGAGGCGTACTTGAGGGCGGTCATGTTGTCTGTAGTCGGGTTTTTTCGCCAGGCTTTTTTCGAGAGTGCGGCAGTTCTTCTTGGAGTTCTTGAGGTCGTTGTTGAACCAGGAGGCTTTCTTGCTGTTGGGCCTGATGGGATGGGTTTTCAGAGGTGCGAGGTTGTCAGCGCAGTTGGTGATCCACTGTGTGAGGTTGTTGGCTGCTTGGTTGGGGTCCGCTGAGCTGGCAGGAGGGTTCTGGCTCAGTGATGTGGAGAGCTGGTCGGTGGTGATCTTGTTCCAGCTCCTGCGGGGAACCTGTTGTGGGTGGTGGTGAGTCGTGGTTTTTCTGAAGCTGAAGTGGACGCAGCTGTGGTCTGTCCAGTGGAGTCCGGTGGAGTGGCTGAAGGAGATGTACTTGCTGGAGGAGAAGACTGGGTCAAGCGTGTGTCCGGCATAGTGGGTGGGGGTGTTCACCAGTTGCTTGAGTCCGAGGTTGGCGAGGTTGTCCATCAGGGTGGTGGTGTTGTTGTCGTTGTTGTTCTCCAGGTGGAAGTTGAGGTCCCCTAGGAGGATGTAGTCAGCGGAGGGGAGGGCATGTGGGCTGATGAAGTCAGAGATGTCTTCGCTGAATTGTGTGCCGGGTCCTGGGGGTCTGTAGATGAGGGTGCCTCTGAGTGTGGTCTTGGGGTCGGTGTGAATCTGGAAGTGGAGATGTTCGGCAGCTGTGAGGGTGTCGTCGGAGTTGGTCGTGATGCGGATGGTGTTCTTGTGGACAATGGCGATGCCTCCTCCTGTCTGGTTGACGAGGTCCCTCCGGGGGATGGACTTTACAGTGGAACACCACCCTTTCACAGAACACGTCAATGCTCATGGTCTGTACAGATTCTTCAACCTTAGTGAAGAGAACTCCCAGGAGGATGGGTTGTTCTCCCCACTTTCAGCTGGGGGGACATGTGTTAGGACTGACATCCTTGGTGTGGTCTCCCTTAACCTTTTGCCTCTACTTCCAAGGTTGTTGCTGTGTGCTGGACTCTATTTTTGCTGTTTTTGTTACTCTGGACTCTTTACCACTGCTGACCAGTGCTAAAGTGCAAGTGTTCAGTCATGACGCTGCTTTAACGTCAAATAGCAGCATTTGTGCCTGCAGGCACTATTTTGGGGTTTTTATTGCAAAATTCATATCTTTTCTGGTGTATGTCGGGTTTTTAACATATTTGGTCTTGTTTTATTTAGATAAATATTTACTATTTTTCTACACCTGTTTGGTGTCCATTTTGTAGTATTTTCACTGTAGTACTGTGTGCGTTGGTACAAATACTTTACACATTTCCTCTGGGTTGAGCCTTGCTGCTCGTGCAAGTGACCAAGGGGGTGTCCGTGGGATAACCAGGTGTGTTTCTCCTTTACCCTGACTAGAGTGAGGGTCCCTGGTAGGACAGAGTACTAACTAACTGCCAACCAGAGACCACATTTCTAACATGAAAAAAGTAAAACAAAAGTGTTATTGCTGTCATTATTCAGTACGGGCTACCATTTTGCGTTGTGGAAAAGCACATGCAGAATGAAAGAATTAATAAATCACATGGCTTTCCTGGCATCATATGTGGTGCAGCTCCTGAGACAGTTTATTAATTCTTAAAATGCGTAAATGTGTCCAAAATTATTCTTGTGTGGGCACAAAGGACTGGGGCTATATCACTTAAAGGTAACAATTTCCTGGTTTGCGCCACGGCGCACCTTTCAAAAGGTGTTCTGGGGGCAAACAGGGAAAGTGCACCCTATTACTATGAACGAGCTGTCCCCAGGGCAGCTGAGAGTTCATGCTGACCTGGGGGTAGGTCATTCAAGTAAAATAGGGAGAGGCTGTTTAGAACCACTCCATGTTTCACAGAGCAAACAGAAGCACGCACACACTCCACACAAGAGAGCGAGATCGCCTGTCATGTAGATACACTTCATCGGCATGCTAGGGGATCTCTCTACCTTCTTTGAAGTGCACCCAGCTGCAGGGGGATGCAGTGTGCTGGATTCTATTTTTGCTGTTTTTGTTACTCTGGACTCTTTACCACTGCTGACCAGTGCTAAAGTGCAAGTGCTCAGTCATGACGCTGCTTTAACGTCACATAGCAGCATTTGTGCCTGCAGGCACTATTTTGGGGTTTTTATTGCAAAATTCATATATTTTCTGGTGTATGTCGGATTTTTAACATATTTGGTCTTGTTTTATTTAGATAAATATTTACTATTTTTTTAAACCTGTTTGGTGTCCATTTTGTAGTATTTTCACTGTAGTACTGTGTGCATTGGTACAAATACTTTACACTTTTCCTCTGGGTTGAGCCTTGCTGCTCGTGCAAGCTACCAAGGGGGTGAACGTGGGTTAACCAGGTGTGTCTCTCCTTTACCCTAACTAGAGTGAGGGTCCCTGGTAGGACAGAGTACTAACTAACTGCCAACCAGAGACCCCATTTCTAACATGAAAAAAGTAAAACAAAAGTGTTATTGCTGTCATTATTCAGTACAGTCTACCATTTTGCGTTGTGGAAAAGCACATGCAGAATGAAAGAATGAATAAATCACATGGCTTTCCTGGCATCATATGTGGTGCAGCTCCTGAGACAGTTTAATACTTCTTAAAATGCGTAAATGTTTCCAAAAGTATTCTTGTGTGGGCACAAAGGACTGGGGCTATATCACTTAAAGGGAACACTTTCCTGGTTTGCGCCACGGTGCACCTTTCAAAAGGTGTGCTGGGGGCAAACAGGGAAAGTGCACCCTATTACTATGAACGAGCTGTCCCCAGGGCAGCTGAGAGTTCATGCTGACCTGGGGGTAGGTCATTCAAGTAAAATAGAGAGAGGCTGTTTAGAACCACTCCATGTTTCACAGAGCAAACAGAAGCATGCACGCACTCCACACAAGAGAGCGAGATCGCCTGTCATGTAAATACACTTCATCGACATGCTAGGGGAGCTCTCTACCTTCTTTGAATTGCACCCAGCTGCACGGGGATGCCTGGGGGTCCATGTAATCCCCTTTCTCCCTCCCAGAGGACTGTCTTTAAATGGTCCACTGAAAGTGCCCCAACTCTTTGTGGTGCACTTTCTGTGGATCTCCTAAAGGCATGTTTGCCTTTGTGCCAGCATCCATAATGCAGAGTTAATGCTTCAGCAAAGGAATTCCCTCATTTTCATGGGTCCACACCCTCACATAACTGAGGAGATATCCTCTCATGATAGAGCTGGTGCACAATGTGCACCAGTGCTATCAGTATTACAGGAGGCGCATACAAATGTTTGCGGCCCCTCCTATAATACCAAAGTTCTCTGGGGTGCTCAAAGCAGACACACAGGCCTGTTGCATCCCAGAAGCACTTTGCATAATATGGCCCCAGGTGTAGTTCTGTGCCTTTCTATGCCTTTTTTTAAGATTATGCCCCAATAATGTTACTCTGTTAATATGAGATGCATTGACATGTATGTATACATCAACTATCACTAAATTCTAAACAAAACAATGAAAAACATTGTAATGGAAACGTAATTTGAGGCATGGACTACAACTATTTATGCAATTCCCAAACCACAGATGAAAATCTCATCTAGCAACACTTGTTGCACTGAGATAAAAGAGAAAAAATGTGTCAGGTCCTAAAACACGCTAAAAGACCCTCGGTAATAAAGTTCATGTAAATAAATAGGTTTTCTGCTAGATAAAATTGCTGTCCTAATTGAAAAAATGATCATTGCTAATTAAAGACACTCTTACAACACACAGAGGACCATGAGCCCAAAGCAAGCAGCCAAAATACACATCAGGCTGAATATTTTCGGTTATAACTGTTTGAAAAATGTGAAGTTTATTGGAAAAAGTATTAAGCATGATGCTCTTTTAAAAGCCCTGCAGAAACATTATATTTGACTGTAGGGAGTTCACCTCTTTCATTCGAACTAAGCTCTGCATGAGCTTGGTAGCCTATATGATCATTGAGGCAAAGCAGCTCAGCTAAACAGTAAAATGGTACAAGAATCAGCATTCATTAAGCACTTACACAAAACAACAAGATGCTTAAATTAATAATGGAATATTTTTAGGTTTTAGAACGACGGCATTGAGAACTACCAGAAGCTCTGATAAGCTGTCTGCTGCCATTCTTAGAGCTCCAAGTCGTGTGGACTGATCATCTGAGGGTTAGTGGTATGCAGTAAGCACTGATATTTGGGTGTCTTCACGTGTGCTAATGAATATCAAACCACAGAATATTGTCATGTAAGAATATCGAGTACAAAATATTGAGGGACAATATATAGACATATAAGTGAATTTACAATAGTATAGATGTAGTATTCCTAACTCCACATTTCCATTCCTTGAAGACATACGTATCGTCTAGGTATGTATAGTAGGAGTTAGGTATAGAAAATCTTGACTTGCCTGCCAATATTTTTTTTCAATATTAGGTCCTCGATATTCTGTGCCATGATATTCATAGTGCACAAAGGTCTTTGATAACTCACCACCTTCTGCTTACATTTTGCAGTGCTGCCACCTGCTCTAAGTCTCTTTTGGATTTCAGTTCTCCTGGATGAGTGACTTCTTGATACCAATGTATTCTCTGCTCAGTCAGATAAACTTAAAGACTGGTCTATGGCATCTTAGCTATACTAGTCAGGGGAAGACGGGTGTAGGAAGCTCACAGAGGATACTAAGAATATGTCTCCACCCCTGTCATTGAAGTTAGGACGAGCCAGAATGTGTCCATGAATGAATCGGCAATTAATCCAGGTGGGGATTTTTTTGATGAGCTAGCATGGATATCTTTGAAAATCCAATGAAAACAAAGGCCACATTGTGATGCTGCCTACTCATATTTCTCAGAACATAGTTAACCAACTCATATCCAGGTAAAAACACTTAAAGCAATCAACCATTAAAGATGTTTGGGTGAAGTTGGAGAAAGCATATATAGACAGTGATGGTGATTCAGAAGTATGAAAAAATAGACATTTTGTAAAAACATTGCTTTTGATCACATAATCATCTGGCTCAGTGGATGAGATGGATTAGAGGAGAGAGGTGGAATATTAAGGAGGGGTAGTGGTGAACAAGTTCTCTTTCAAAAGAGAACATGGTTAGGATGGCTGTGCAGAGAAAAGTAAAACTGTTAAATTTTTTAGCAGTGATAAGGGTGAAGGATTGCCACCTTGCCTTGCAAAGCAGATAAGTGGGATCTTGAAGAGGTGTCCAGAAAACAGATAAAAATTGACTTTTAAAAGCTAAATGTCTAATGCAAAGCCTTTTAAAGGTGATGGTCATGAATATCGGCAGCCACTGTCAGTAAGAAAGTAAGTAAGTAACAGCCACTTGTTAAAGCGCAAACGTTAACCTGAACAGGTATCTTGACACTATAAAACCTTTGCCAGTTACAAACCATACAGTATCTTGCGCTTCAGCCTCCCTGCATAAGGGGGCAAAAGAGTTGAAGACCTACTTCCTATTTCGGAAAGAGACAGATTTTTTGCTTTTCCGGAAACTCAAAAGACTTGAACTGACTCTAAGGGAAACTGGAAGTGAGTTCCACGATCTCCCTGCCTTTACCTCAATGTTCTCCCTCCACATCTTACTAAGCTTTGGAACACCATCCAAGTTAGCAGAGGCAGATTGTAAGTGTCTCTGCAGTCTGTAGTGTTCAAAGAGTTTTCATAAAGCAAATGGACCTATTCTGTATAAGGCCATATAGACCATAACCAAAGATTTGAACATTATCCTCTCTTTAAGTGGCAGCCAATGAAGGTCTTTCAGAGCTCCGAAAGATGAGTCATACTGAGATTTATTCAGTGTCAGTTTTGTTGCTCTCGTTTGAAACCAATATAACCTTCTGATCAGGTACTCGGGGTTCCAAAGAGAAGCACATTGCAATAATCGATTCTGCTTAGAATTGTGCACTGAACCGCTAGTTTCCTTGCAGGTTGGGGTAATAGTGGAGCAATCTTCCTAAGACTCAGGGGAAGACCAAAGCAGGTGCTTGCTGTTCTATCGAAGTGTGCTTTCACGGTGAGCTTGTCATCCATATAGACCCCCAAGTTATGCACAACTCAGGCTAATTTTAAGTTCTCATTGTTTGTACAGGGCCAAAAATCCTGCATCGGGCACTGGGGCACTTTAAAGAGTATAGTTTCAGCCAGTTTGCCATCTCCATAAGGCAGCTATGCGACCCTTCTACTGGGACATGATTCTCTGTGTCCATGGCTAGAATTAGCTGCCTATCATCTGCATACTTTACAAGCGTGAGCCCAAACGTTCTAATCAGCAGCAGCAACAGTTGTAAATATATGTTAAATAGCATAGGGTTCAAAGCTGACCCCTTCAGGACACCAGCGGTATGGTGGAAGTGATATAGCTTGGGATGTGTCTGGTAGATAAGGTTGAATCCAGTCCAGTAGTGCCCCCTCCATTCCAATCAATTTTGGATCCAAGAAATTGTCAAACCCAGGGATTAGAAGTCCTCCTCTTCTTCCCTTCCACTCCTCATAGTTTGATCTGCCTCTGGAGAACTGGAGAACAAGAAGGCGACTGTGGGCTGGGCCTCTAAGAAAATGGTCAGTATTCAGGTTGGCTGACGATGTCTGGATAGTGCTTTTTGTTTTCATTTCTTCAGTCACCATTTTTTTCTAGACACATTGGGTGGCATGATTGCTGATTCACCAAAATGCAAGGCATAGCAAAAGTGACATCACAGACCCTATGACCTCAACGACATCACAGGATGTGACATCATATTATCTTTCTGGGTCCCAGTACTTTTTGCCACAAGATCTTGACCTTTATGACATCACAATATCCTAGTGAAAACTTCAAAGAGAACTTCTATTACTAAATAACATCAATATGCAAACAAAGAGAATTAAAAGAGTAATAGTGGTCAGGCCATACTGGTACTAACTGTACAGCCCTATTCTGCATATGGACTGTTCTTGGTTTGATTCACTCCTTATTGTTGTTTTGTTCAACACATAGGGCCTCATTACGAATTTGACGGATGGTGGAGGCCGCCTGCCAAACTCGTTCCTCCATCAGGCCAGCTGTGCGGCCTGAACACCGCCGGCCCTATTACGAGTTCACTGCAGGGTTGGCAGGTGGAAACAGCGGCGCCAATGTGGTGGTGCGGTAGGTCCAGCAGCACCTGTCACGCCATCCACTGCCCTTAATTTGGGCAGTGGATTACGCGACGGGGCTGTGCTTGGGGGACCCCGACAGTCTCATTCCACCAGCCTTTCCATGGCGGTGTATTGGGATTCGTAACCCTCAGGGAAACGCTGCTTGCAGCGCTGCCCTGGCAGATTACACCCGTCAGGAGCGCTAAGCTGCCGGCTGGCGGCAGCCTGGTGGTGTCACCGGTTGGACCGTGGCAGCTCTGCCATGGTCATAATATGGCAGTCAGACCGCCACGACTGCAACTGTCCGACCGACACCATGGGTCCGGCAGTCCGAAGACCACCAGACTCATAATGACGCCCATAATTTTTCTGGATTTACAGTAATGGAATGACAAAAACTTGTATTTCTTTTGTTTACATTTGTTTAGTTTTATTTTATATTCTAAAGAGCCCATTACACTCCTGAAAGTATTTTACTGAACTGAAAATGTAATTTTCAAGTGGAAGCTGCAGAAAGTAAATAGTACTCCTCAGAACAGTGCTTCTGTTCTTGACAGTGCCTTTGCCACTTCTGAGGTTAGCTGTTGCAAAGGCACTGCCAGAGGTCGTAAGGGATAAGGCAGAAGTAAAAGCTGACCCTTTTGACCCTAAAATGACCTCTATGGGTAGCATGACAATGTTATGTAGACAAACATTTCATTGTATGTCACATAAAGAGGGTGAGAGTGCAGTAATTGGAATGACTAGGAATACAAGGATGCTACGTTGTGGGTGTGTGCAAGCTCTAATTACAGCTTGTACCTTTTTTTATTTAGAAGGCTGAAATAGGATTAAAAATAAGTTGGAAAGAACACCAAATATTTAGAAAGATTCTGCTTTGCATGGAAAATGTTTTACAAAAGTATGGTGAAAGTGGGCACTTACTGCAAAACTGTAACAGTGTTTGTGAACGTAAGGCTTGCTGAACACCTTAGTAATAAAGAATGCCAAGCTGACACCATAAAAGTGGGGTGCATCATGGAAAGTGGGAACTTAGGTTACAATGGTGAATGCAGTGTACAAAAGAGAGCGCAGGGTTGAAAGAGGAAGATTTAAAGTGCAAGGGGATTGCAGGTGCATAACTGAACCGAGAAGAGGAGGTGCAGAGTGCATGGGGGAGTGGTGAGGTCAAAATAAGGTGTAAGCAGAAATTATTCATGAGTAGTCCAAAATACACAGAGAAGAGATATAACACTAATATGATTACTCCAACTGTCCTTCACACACATGTTTGTAGGCCTGGGTGCAGTATATGGGCTGTGTATATGTATGGGTGCCTGTGTCTATGTTGTCTTTATGCATGGCTATTTTCATATAGAGGGGAATATTTACAAGAAAGTGGCACATCAGTTCTGATACTCCACTTTTCTTATGTCGTTCTGTGCCCCCTAACGTCACCATGGTAGCGCTGTATTTACTATACAGCCCACCATGGTGAACTTTAGCACAATAGTGTCATAATTTATGACGCTATTGTGGCACTTTGCTGGATTAGCACCATAAATTATGTGGCTAGTCCAGCAAAGCACACGGAGGCCCATAGGTTATTATGGGAGCGTCAATTTAATGCCTGCTCTGAACAGGTGTTAAAAATAATGGAAAAAATGGTGCAGTGAAATCTTGTAAATTTCACTGCGCCATTTTTTGGGCCTCCCTGCATGGTAACGCCTCCCTTGCATATATTACACCTTGTTCAGGTATAATCTTGCGCAAGGGGTTACAAAGTGGCTGAATGCACGCATTACGCCTCTTTGTAAATATGGCACACGGTGGGGTCCTTCTTAATGCCTATTTAAAGTAAGAACAATGATGCTACGGCAGCACAAGGGGCGTGTAAATATGCCTCATATTGTCTGATTGCGCGGCAATTAATCTGTGTGTGCAGATGTCAGCCCGTAACTGTCTTGATCTGCTTGGATGTGCATACATATCTGTGAATGTCCACTTCATATGTGTATCATAACAATTCAAATGCATTTTAATTAAAACATGACTGACAAGGACAAATATATAGGAACATTAAACCGCTACTAGTCTGTTTTTCAGATTTTCACAAATTGTACAAATATTACTGACTCGGCCCCTGTCCTACTGACTTGTCGGTGGTGCACATGGAACATACACTACTCCACACCACTGTCTACCTGTCACTGACACACACAACCAATAAATGCGTACATGCACACATGCTCATAAGTTACTCAAGCCAATATAGTGTCCTTCACCATTCCATAAAGGGGCTAAGCACCCTCTGCATCTAAGCAGAATCAAACATATCTGTCTTTGCCATACCTAAAACCGACATTAAGCAAAATCTTTAAACTGGTTAACCACTTTTCACCTTTAAGTGACAATTCTACACAGTGAACCATCACCGGCGATGTATGATTTAGATGTACATGGTTTACTGCATAGTGGGCTTTTGCTATATATAATATTCGAGGACATTGTAGTTGGCTGAATGTTTCTAATTTAAAATCATATTTAACACAATTAGATGAATTTTAATTATTATGGTATACCTCTATTGTTTGGAAGTAGGCGAATATCCAGAAGTGATGACGCACATTTTGCGTTAAAGTAAAATGCGCGACTTAGACACAGCCTTCAGCATTAATGTTAAAAAATGTATACATTTAGGAATAACTAGGACAGCCAACATGCCTACACATAGCAGATGTTAATTTAAATAGCCTTCACCAGAGTAAGGTCTCTGAATAACCTTCTTTTTTGTCAGACGACAATGCAGGTTCATCTGTCCAGCTGATAGAAAATCGTACAATACAATAAATCATGAACTGGCAGGTATAATTAAAGAATGTATAGAGCAATCTCTCTGTCAATCTATTCATCAATTCTCCTTCTACTTTACATTAACTGCCAATATGGTTTAGAAAAATAAAATCTCGGACTTTGCTAGCTATGTCAGCAAAGGTGGTCAACACATCTGAAACACTTTTACAATCGCTTGGATGTTTTTTTCATTTAACAGCAATAAGAGGAAGTAATTTGGAATTGTTCTGTTCAATACTTTAGGCCAGGAAAATCCCTAATAATTCAACGGGCACATGAAACGTTTCATCGCTTACAAAAAAGTCAGGGCAAGATATTTGGCAAACATGGAAAGGTTCTTTTCCCCTTCATAGGAATGCTTTTGACTTAAGTATTGAACTACATAACTTTCAAGTGCATGCATCTAAAATGCCCTTTTCTTGAATAAAAGTTGCAGTTTTGTTTTAGTTATTGTTACATTTTATTTCAACAAATGCTTTCCTAAATTTTATCTCAATTCGCTTGTAATTGTCGTCGACTTTTCTTATTTATGAAGTAAAACAATCATATTGTTTGACCCACCAAAGAAAACAACACGGTTTACAGCTCCAATTTCATTTTCGGTGTATGTCTGGTAAACATTTCTACATATTTGTGATTGCTTAGAGCGCAAAACATTTCCATGGCTTTCGGAAAAAAAAAAAAAAAAAAAAAGAAGAATATAATTTTGTATTGGATTTTTTGTGAATGTGGATAATTGTTAATTGTTTTATATTTTCAAAATTAAATGTCTTTTTTAACTTAAATTGTTAATATTATGTGAATTATTGATCTTTAAAAATAATAACTTTATTAATTATTTTATATCTAATAGGCAATCAAAAATACACACACACACACATATGTGTTAGTGTATTAGTGCTATATACTAAGTATACTGAATTAATCATTATAATATTTTATATAAACCTCAAATATTTATATTTAGAATTTAAATGCAGAATGAAAGTAATTGATTTACCATTAATTTCTGTGGCCCATTAGTTCAATTTCATACTGCCAATTTAGTGTGTGGGAATGTGTTGGAGTACCAGTGTATGGGCATGTGTGGTTCTTGACTTATTTCAAGGTGATACTGCAGTACATTTCAGCCTGTTTTGACATCTTCTGAGCTGTAATGACATTAGAAGTTTATTTTGTGAATTGTAATTGTGTTATTCTTTTGTAGGTGTGTGTTTTGTTTTAAGATGCCCTTCCAAAACCCTCAATATGTTTTCTGTAACAGCAATCATTTTTAAGTGATTATTCTTTCGTATCCCAACACTCCCCTTATTCTTCACCACATTTACTACAAAATAGTATATTTACTTGTGCCAAGATATTCTCCACCATCATGTGTTCTTGGCAGAGAATACAAACTGCAGTTTATAAATAGGCACACTATCATATAGTTGTGCAGTTTTGTTGGCCTTAACCCTGGGGACACTTGAATCAAAATATCCTTTTTATGTGTCCTTACGGTGTAGAGACACACAAATATACATTGAAACATTTTCAGAATTTACCCATGCTAGTCCTCATGATAAAGATGACAAGTGACAATATATTTGGCAATGATACTTGAAATCTTGCACCCAGAATCCATGTTTTTCTATTTGTCAATTTATTTATACTATATAATCACGCACAAAGTGCAAGTCACATAGAGCACATGAGGCATGGGAATTTCTTGTTCACCTGTCATCCTGTCACAAATTAATTCTGGTGATTTTCCAAAACAATAAAATAATCCATGAATTTTCTCTTTAGTCATTTGCACTACTTCATGCACTACTTCATGCAAATATATTTAAAGAGCCCGAATGGCAAACATACATTTAGTGTAGATCAGCTCCAACATCTAAGTGTAACTCTCCTTTCCTTTTCAATTTCAAGTGACGATTTACATCTTGATGTACACTTGCAAGTCTTCCTCCCTTACAACAGAATTTACTCGTAAAGGTACTACTAGCTACATTTAACCTGGTGGTTGGTCTCTCCCTAGGAGGAATTAGGGAAAATTAGTAAAGGTAATAATTTTTTTAAACTATAACCTTTAAAATATTTTAGTGTGCAATATAAATGTAATTTACATTTTTTATTATTGTGTGAAAGCACAAACACTTATTAAATTAAATGTGTGATAAATGTACAGTTTTTCTCGTTGATAATGTTTTTTTAAATGTTGCAGTGATGTTATTAATGATGGTATAGAACATGAGTTACATATTATGTGGGGTAATTAGCTGTGTATGGTGTAGGTGCAAGTTATGGTTACTTGAGATAACTATGTCTGTTGAATTTGAGAACTATTTTGAGTTACAAATTTTACATCACTGATATTTTCACCTAACTGTGACATCACTTTAATCTTTGTTATTTTCAGTGAATTCATATTTCTTTTTATAATGTAAAGAAATATTGTATTATCATACTGTTAGAAGTTGGGTTTCTGGTTGGCAGAGGTATGCAGCCTGTCCTAGCAGGAACCACAGTTCTAGAAATGGTAAGTCACCAATACATCCTAATGAACCTGTGCTCAACCGCTCATAGCTTGGCACAGAGCAGTCAAGCTTAACTTAAGAGGAAATGTGCTAAGTATTTGTGCATCCTTCAAACTGGAAAATAGTGAAAACACCACACAAAAAGATACCACATCTGATTGGCAAAAATAGAGCTTAATTTAATGAACAATGAAAGACCAAAAGAGCAAATATCCAATAAGTAGACGTCACAATATGAATTTTAAAGAATAAACGTAGCTGTAGTGCTTAGAAGCATAACGCACCAAATAGGTCTTTCTGGTTGCACTATACTGGGTCAAATGTGAAAAGTCAGGCAGCCGCAATAGAGTGGGGGTTGGACACTGGGAGCAACCTTGACCCGCTGAAACAATATCTTGGTTCAGAGTTGCGTCAACTTTGAGGATAAGATGCGAGAAGCAAAGGAGGTGATCTGCTGGCATCAATACCGAAGTTGTAAGCAATAAATCGGCTCTGGGTTGCGCAAAGTCAGGGATGCATCGGGAAGGGAGGTGATGCGTTGCACAGTCCCCAATGCATGGTTCCAGATCCATGCAGCAAGGGTGATGTGACAATGGCAATGAAGTGTCCTCAAGCCTCACAGCAGTGGCAATGTGTGGGCATTGATAGAGATGCCCCGGTTCCAAGCAACACCAGGGTATTGATGCATTGATTTTGGACTGTTTAAGCACTTGATACCCACTTCCAAGGCCTCAGGACTGGAATGGCAACACTTGACCAGTACAGACTCTTATCTGACTGACTTACAGGTGCTGTAGGTGATGAGCCCTTTGTGTGGGGGTAGGACACAGCCTATTCAGTTGCAAGTGTGAGGCTATGCTAGCTCCTCCCATCCTGTTCATGATGGCCCATCAGGATGTTGATGGTCCATCAGTCACACCTAAGCTCCATTTGTGTGTGGCTGTCTAGAGGGAATGCAAAAGCCCAGTTGTCATCCCCCAGACGTCATTTGTGGACAGGCTGCAGGCAAACGGGGATAAGAGCAGGAAATTGAAAACTTTCTAAAAGTGTCATTTTCAAAATTGTAACAATAAATCCAACTTTACTTTTAAAAAGGATTTATCATTACAATTCCATAGGAACTAAGCATGCCACGTCTACCTCTTCCCAATCAGGAATTACAGCTTATTCAAAGTAGTCAGGAATCCCCAATGGTTTCCCATGAGAGGGGTAAGTCTCACAGTAGTAAAAAACAAATTTGAGAGTTTTCACAACCACAAGAAGTAAAACTTGCCCTATGGACTACCTGGGGTTTACCTTAGGGGTGACCTTTTTGTAAAAAACGGGGTGTTTAAGGCTTGGCAAGGGGTTTTAAATGTGAAGACAACATGGCAGTGTAACACTGTATCCAGATTGCAATGGCAGCCCAGAAAAAATGTTCTAAAGTGCTACTTAAGCGGGTGAGACAAGCAGTGCTGCAGGCCCATTAGTAGCAGTTAATTTACAAACCCTGTGCATATGTAGTGAACTTTACTATGACCCAGGGAAATCAAATATGCCACTTAAGTATATACTAATCAAACCATGTTTTATGGAGAGAGTACATGCACTTTAGCACTGGTCAGCAGTGGTAAAGTGCTCGAAGTGCTAGGGCCAACACACAAATCTGCAAAAATGTTAAGCAGGTGGGCAAAAGGTTTGGGAAAAGATCACCCCAAGGCTCTCAGATCTAACACATAGGTAAAGCCAGTCCTCTAACTTGGGCCAGAGCTTGCAGCCACACCCACTCAGTCAAGCAATCCAATACCCCACACACCCTTTGGCAGCCCCTTCTCCACGAGCCTTTGTAGGTGCCATTGACCCTTTTACCCCAGGGCATTTGCTTTTTTTTTTTTAAAGAGTGGCACTTGTGACCCCTCTAGCCAAGTGACTTTGGGCCCCAGGGACCCCATTTCCTTTGTCTTTCTTTTTCAAGGGAAAGGGAGCATAACCACCATCTTCAAGCCACTCTTGCTGTTGGGGACCTCATCCTCCTGTGCTGAGTTCATAAAAAAACATGAAGGGGCATATGTCTCTCATCCCCATGCCTCTATTGGGCTGTGGGGACCCTATTCTCCTGTGCTGAATTCATAATAAAGAGGAGGAGAGCATGTGGTCCCCATCCCAATGCCTCTATTGGACCCCAGGGACCCCAAACCCCAGGGACTTTTTTTTAAGGAGAGGGGATGCACAGGCACCTCCCCAAGCAAATGGTGGCTCTAGGACCCCATTCCCCAAGGCCTTTGTTTTTTTTTAAGAGGAAGGAATGCACAGCCCAATCCCAAGTCAATAGTGGGCCTGAGGTTTAGGGTCTGAGGACACCCACAACATGCACATTTAGTGGCTGCAGGGGGAACCATAAGGCCCTCATGGTCCCAACCAGCTCCCCAGCTAGTACCACACTGCATTCCAGCTTGAGCCAGTATCTTTCTTTTGCTTCCACCTGGACAGGAGCTGAATTTTTTAACTGCTCCCACTGGTTGTGGGGTATGCCCACACTCTCCCATGAAAGGAACTGCAGTGCCCCAGAGGTGGGGTCCCAAGAGTCTATTAAGGCTCAGGGAGGGGGGGCAACATGCCCTCCTCCCCTTTTTTGTTGAGTTTGACCCAGGGTATGGGATTCTCAGGATCTGTTACGGATTGGAATGTCCCCTCTCCTAATGTATTTGCTGTGGCCCTGGGAGTGGGTACATCGAAGTCCGAAGGCCAACCCCATGTAATGCCTCCAAAGCCATATGCTTTGGGTTGTCAGCCTGCAGGGAGTTGGCTGCCTTTGGGTGTGTTGCCCACAGGGACTGGCTGCAGGCCAGGCCCTGTGCTCAACCCTTTGCTGTGCACAGCCAAAGGCCATGCATACTGCAGGGTGGGATGCTTTCGATTGGGTTGGCCTGGAGCTCTGGTCGCACAGAGTGAAAGCCTATGTGCAATAAGGGGTTGGCTACCTGAACTGTGGTTGATCCCAGGGCCTGACATAGGCTAGGCCCTGTGGCCAACACTTGTCGTGCACGGTGAAAGGCTGTGCACCACGTGCAGTTGAGTATGGCAATAAAATATATTTAAAAAATAAAATAACGGTTAAAGTAACATTACAGTGACGCGAAATGTTCAGTAACAACATAATGTTTGAAACTCTAAAAAACACAGAAATTCATCACTAATAGTTATAGTTATCTCAAGTAACTATAACTTATGCCCTAAAGTAACTATAACTCACACCCTTGCAATGAACTGCTGATTGCCCCTCATATTACATCATTAATGGTATCTTCTTTGACATCATTGATAAACTTACTGCAACTTTTGCAATTAATTTATTGATGAGAAAACTGTAGCACTGCCCTCATCCCCGACCAATTTCGGCCCTGGGAACCCTCAGGGCCCAGCCATCACTCCTTGGTGCCCAGCAGGGCACCCAGTGTGTGTTGGGGACAACGGTGGAAGGTTCAATGCCCCTGTTGTCCCAGCCAGTGCCCCACCTCCTGCGGGAGCCAGCATTACTTTTGCAGATGGGGAGTGGCTAAAAATGCAGCTCCCTGTCTGCAAAAGCAATGTTTCATCTGTTTCCCTGTCCACAAGCGGGCAGATACACACAGGAAACCTCTGATCTGAGCAAGCAAGAGCTGTGAAAGCTTGCTCAGGTCGGATTGTTTGCTTTAACTTGGCAGCAGCTATCAAAGCGGCTGCGAAGTTAGAACTAACTACTATGTCCCAGGGCTGCATACTCCAGACATGGTAGGAGCCGGTCCTTGGGGTTGGCAGTCCCCAGGGCCATCAGAGGCTCCTTGAGGGGGGCCCCTCAGCCCTCCTCCAACATTGGTAGCCCCGGGGAGGTGGTGGTCCCCAGGGCTGGGGGTCTGAAACGGACTCCCTTCACTTTTTTATTGAAGCCCAGGGATGTGGCAGCCCCGGTGCTGCAGATGGCAATCCGGACCATATTTGTTAAAAGCCCATAGGGAGGTGGTGGTTTCTGGGGCTGTTGGGGGGCTGTGGGGGGCTGGGTAGCCTCCTGCAGCATTTTTGTTAAAAGCCCCCGGGCGCTGCCTGTCCCTGGGCTCCAGGCTACGGCGGGTCCCGGCCTCTACCTGCATCACTTTTTAATGTATGTGCCCGGAAGAGGTGAATGGGCATGTGAGTATCTGAGTGGCTCTGTGGGTGGGTGCATCCATCTGAGTGGGTCTGTGAGTGGGTGCATGAGTGTCTGAGTGAGTGTCTGAAGGCATCTGTGAGTGGGTGTGTGAGTGTCTGTGTGGCTGTTTCAGTAGCTATGTGTGTGACTCGGCCACAAAGGACCCTTACCTGCCCTTTTATCCAATAGGAGTCCATAAATTTGCACAAAATATCTACCCAAGTGGAGTTCTGCTGCCTTTTTGGGTAAATTTCCTGTACATATTCTACACTAAAGGCAGGTACTGTATCACAAAGGATGTCACCAGTGACCTTGTGTGCGTGTTTGAAACATGATTTTTCCTGGTGCGTCTTTTTCTAGAATTCTGTGATAACATGAATCCTCCTATAGAGAGGCCAACAAGTCTACAAAGACATAAGTCTCCAGCAAACCTGTGTCCTTCTTGTTATCTATATGACGTAAGTGCTTCTTTGTTTTGTCGAGATGTCCTCATATTCCTTGGATTTAAAAACACGCTACCCAAATTGGCGGGAAATGCACTGGGGGATCTTTTAATAAGCTGTCCATCATCCTGGCAAAAGGTGGGAAGACCTTTGCATACTACTAAGGTGGATGGTGCGGGCCAAGTGGGAGGAGCTTCCAGGTGAATTGCACATTTGCATACTTGTGGAAATTTTAAAGGAAGAACCAGGGATTCTGTTCTGACCAGGAGACAACAAGAAAGAACCCACTCATCATAGTCACATACAGATTGGAGCTCCAATAGATCAATGCTGCAGCCCCTGGTGCCTGGCCTTCATTCAATAGGGGCAAAGGGCAAGGCAGTACTCAGCCCTGGGTGGAGTTTGACCCCAGGGACCACATCCCCTGGGACCCAGCCTTAAAATATATTATTTTTTAACTGGGAGGTGGGCATTGCATCCCCCCTCCTTGGCCAATTTCAGCCCCCGGGGACCCCCTCCCCCGGGCCCGGCCATGTTTTCTGCATGCCCCCAGGATACAGAGTATGCAAAGGGACCATGGGGGGAGCCTCAAGGCACCAGCGGACCCAGCTGGCTCCCAGCCTCCTGCGGGCACCGGCACTGCTATTGCACACAGGGAGCTGCTAAAACACGCAGCTTCCTGTGTGCAAGAGCAATTGTTTCATCTCATTCCCTGCCCACATCTTTGCAGGAAGGTAAAAGATGAAACCTCTGCTTCCAGTGGGCCCAAGCACTTTCACAGCTCTTGTCTGCTGGAACTAGAGTGTTTGCTTTTGCTTGGTGCGAGCTGTCAGAACATCCACCAAAAAAACAAACAGCTGTGTCCCAGGGGTGAGCACCCCGGGACATAGCAGGACCCGGCCCTGGGGTGTGGCAGCCCCCAGGACCATGTATGGGACCAGAAGGGGGGGGGCACATGGCCCCCCTCCAATGTTTAGTTTAGTCCCAGGGAAGTGCTGGTCCTCGGGCCAGGGGTTTGCAAAAGACTCCTTCATTATTTTATTTCAGCCCCTGCGAGGTGGCAGTCCCTGGGACTGCAGGAGGGGGGCGTGCTGATCCCCCCTGCAATAATTGCAAGTTTAGCCCCAGGGAGGTGGAAGTCCTTGAGACTGCGGGAGGGCTGCACATGTCACCCCGCCTTTTTTTGTCATGATTTGCCCTAGGGAGGTGGTGTTCCCTAGGTGCATGCAGGCACACATACGTATCTTGAACCATATAATAAGCCATTGAATGGGACCCATGCACACCCCTTCTTTTTTCACCCCTCCCTCCACAGCCCACCTGGGGGCAAAGAATAGGAAAAGCAAGGGAGAATGTGTTTTTTTTTAAATCTCAAAAAACTCTGCAGATCTATCCACAGATTTTTCTGAGATTTAAAAAAATAACCCTGGACCAAGGCTAGGGGCTCAGGGTGACCCTTCCCAGGCCCCTTTTCTTTTTTGTTTATCTTTTTTTCAGAGACTTGGCTGAAGCCGAATGCCAAGATGGCTGTCCACACTTCCTGGTTGAAGTGTTGGCACCCAATTAGATCTCAGCACAAGATAGGGAGGATTTGTGGATATATATCACCTAAAGGCAGACACAAGTAGGTAGTTATAGCTAGGACCTAGTTTCCATTGAAAAAGCATTTTTTGACTTATCTATATCTGTGGCGCCGTTTGACGAATCTTCACAAAATTTCCCCCAAAAAAGTATCCCATAGGATCTTGATGCACAAGGAAAGTTTCTGGCCAATTGGTTAAGTGAGGGCAGAGAAAGAGGGGGGATAAAAAAGTGCAGTCCCCATGTTAATTCCCATAGGGTCTTTAGGCATTCCTCGAAGGCCAAACTACTGGACGGAATTGCACCAAATTTAGTCAGAAGATGGATCTTGGTGCGCAGACTGTGCTTTTTGGAATTTGGTGTAAATCTGTTAAGTAATTTTGGAGTTATTAAAGTGGAAATAATATATAGGAATGCGGATCCCCCGTTGATCCATCGCCGGTCGATCCGTAGATTCACACGCCACAGGAAGAATCTCATTGGCTGGTCACAACCTGACAGGGAAGTTTGCAGCCCCCATTTTTTTGGATCGGAGGAACAGACCCTGGGGATAAAATGTGGCGGAAATGGAGATGATGGATTCAGGGTAGAGATTCCCTGACCCCTGGCAGGAAATAACATGTGACCAAATACTAAGCAATGGGCAGCAAATGCCATGAAACATATTGTTTTGTCAATTATGAAATCTGCGGATCCAACCACAGGGCTCATCCTGCCCCCCGGTGTATGTCCACAGCTGGATCAGCAGATTTCGCGAAAAGTCAAACATATATATATAGATATATAAATTCACATACCCACTCAAACAAACATTCTCACGCCCACTCTCATAGCCAGAGAGACACTATCACACTCACTTTCACTCCCAGAGAGACACTATCACACCCACTTCCACATTCAGGCACACTGTCTCACACATACCTTAACATCCAGGCAGCTACCCTCACACCTACTTTCACACCCAAAAAGACAGTCTCACATCCACTTTCACATCCAGAGATACTCTCAAATCCAAGCTCACAACCAGATACTCTCACACTCTCATACCCATATACATCTTCTCACACCCACTCTCACAGTCAGACAGACAATCTCACATCTACTCTCACACTGACTCTCATATCCAGAGAGACATTATCATACAGACTCTCACACCCAGAGAGACACTATAACACCTACTTCACATCCAGGTACACAGTCTCACACCCATCTTTACATCCAGACAGATACTCTCACACCCAAAGAGACATTCTCAAATTCACTCTCACATCCTGAGAGATACTCTCACACCCACTGTCACACACAGACAGTCTCACACCCAACCTGACACCCAGACATACAGTCTCACATGCATTCGCACACCCAGGCCGACACTCTCACACACAGAGACACACTCTCACACCCAAGCAGACATTATCACACTTATTTCACACCCAGAAATACCCTGTCACAGCCACTCTCATCCCCAGAGAGACAATCTCTCTCACATTGAGACACATACTCTCACACCCACTCCGGCACCCAGACAGAGATTCTCACCCCCCCCTCATATCCAGATAGATACCCACTTTCACATCCAGACACGCAGTCTCACATGCATTTTCACACCCAGACAGACAATCAAACCCACTCTCACACCCATAGGCATACTCTCAAACCCACTCTCACAACCAGGCACACATTCTCACTCCTACTTCACACCCAGCCATAACGTCTCACACCCACTCTCACCCCCAGAGACAGATACTCGAACACCCACTCTCTCATTCCAACACAAAGGGCCTGATTATGACCTTGGCAGATGGGATACTCCATCACAAACCTGACGGATATCCCACCCGCCATTTTATATGTTTCATAGGATATAATGCAATTTGTAAAATGTCGGGCAGGACATCCTGCATGTTTGTAACAGGGTATACATTCTGCCAAGGTCATAATCAGGCCCAAAGTCTCACATGCACTCTCATGCCCAGGCAGACACTCTCACACACAGAGAAAGACTCTCACCCACAGTCTCATACCTAGCAGACCCATTCACAGTCACTGTCACACCCAGACTTACACTCTCACACCCACTCCCGCACCCAGACAGAGATTCTCACACCCACTCTCATATCCAGATAGATACTCTCATACCTACTGTGACACCCAGAGAGACAGTTTGACATCTGTTCTGACATCCAGACAGATAGTCTCACACCCACTTTCACACCCAGACACACAGTCTCACATGCATTCTCACACCCAGGCAGACACTCAAACCCATTCTCCCACCCAGAGACACACTCTCACACCCACCCTCACACCCAGGCAGACATTCTCACACCTATTTCACACCCAGACATATCCTCTCACAGCCACTCTCATCCCCAGAGAGACAGTCTAATATCAACTCTCACATAGAGACACAAACTCTCATGCCCACTCTCACACTCAGACACACAGGCCCTCATTATGATATTGGCAGTAAATCCCACTTACCGCCACACTGATGGTGGCCAACTTACCGCTGTGGTGGCGGATATCCTTTATCATATTATGACACCCACACACACCAATCTGACAGAATTCAGCCACACACACAAATCCACAAGACCAAAGGTCAGTGATATCGTGGCAGTCCCAAAACCCACACCATTACACCAACAGAACAACGCCCATCACATTATAAGCCACAAATTACTACGTGGACCTTCAATGGCGGTAAACCATTGGCGGTATGTAGGAAAGTACCATCTTGCCTGGCATGTTACCCCCATATTTCACTGTATATATGTTGTTTTTGTCTATGTGTCACTGGGACCCTGCCAGGCAGGGCCCCAGTGCCCATAAGTATGTGCCCTGTATGTGTTCCCTGTGTGATGCCTAACTCTCTCACTGAGGCTCTGCTAACCAGAACCTCAGTGGTTATGCTCTCTCTGCTTTCCAAATTTGTCACTAACAGACTAGTGACTAAATTTACCAATTCACATTGGCATACTGGTACACCCATATAATTCCCTAGTATATGGTACTGAGGTACCCAGGGTATTGGGGTTCCAGGGGATCCCTATGTGCTGCAGCATTTCTTTTGCCACCCATAGGGAGCTCTGACAATTCTTACACAGGCCTGCCAGTGCAGCCTGAGTGAAATAACGTCCACGTTATTTCACAGCCATTTACAACTGCACTTAAGTAACTTATAAGTCACCTATATGTCTAACCTTCACCTAGTGAAGGTTGGGTGCAAAGTTACTTAGTGTGTGGGAACCCTGGCACTAGCCAAGGTGCCCCCACATCGTTCAAGGCAAATTCCCCGGACTTTGTGAGTGCGGGGACACCATTACACACGTGCACTGTACATAGGTCACTACCTATGTACAGCGTCACAATGGTAACTCCGAACATGGCCATGTAACATGTCTAAGATCATGGAATTGTCACCCCAATGGCATTCTGGCATTGGGGGGACAATTCCATGATCCCCCGGGTCTCTAGCACAGAAGCTGGGTACTGCCAAACTGCCTTTCCGGGGTCTCCACTGCAGCTGCTGCTGCTGCCAACCCCTCAGACAGGTTTCTGCCCTGCTGGGGTCCAGGCAGCCCTGGCCCAGGAAGGCAGAACAAAGGACTTCCTCTGAGAGAGGGTGTAACACCCTCTCCCTTTGGAAATAGGTGTGAGGGCTGGGGAGGAGTAGCCTCCCCCAGCCTCTGGAAATGCTTTGATGGGCACAGATGGTGCCCATCTCTGCATAAGCCAGTCTACACCGCTTCAGGGATCCCCCAGCCCTGCTCTGGCGTGAAACTGGACAAAGGAAAGGGGAGTGACCACTCCCTGACCTGCACCTCCCAGGGGAGGTGCCCAGAGCTCCTCCAGTGTGTCCCAGACCTCTGTCATCTTGGAAACAGAGGTGTTTGTGGCACACTGGACTGCTCTGAGTGGCCAGTGCCAGCAGGTGACGTCAGAGGCTCCTTCTGATAGGTTCTTACCTCTCTTGGTAGCCAATCCTCCTTCCTAGGTAGCCAAACCTCCTTTTCTGGCTCTTTAGGGTCACTGCTTTGGGGATCTCACCAGATAACGAATGCAAGAGCCCACCAGAGTTCCTCTGCATCTCCCTCTTCACCTTCTGCCAAAGGATCCACCTCTGACTGCTCAGGACGCCTGCAAAACCGCAACAAAGTAGCAAGATGACTACTTGCAACCTTGTATCGCTTCATCCTGCCGGCTTGCTCGACTGTTTCCAGGTGGTGCATGCTCTGGGGGTAGCCTGCCTCCTCTCTGCACCAGGAGCTCTGAAGAAATCTCCCGTGGGTCGACGGAATCTTCCCCCTGCAACTGCAGGCACCAAAAGACTGCATCAATGGTCCTCTGGGTCCCCTCTCAGCACAAGGAGCGTTGTCCCTGGAACTCAGCAACTCTGCCGAAGTGACTCCCACAGTCCAGTGCCTACCCACGCTAGACTGCATTGCTGGGTACTGCGTGATTTGCAACTGCTACAGCTCCTGTGCACTCTTCCAGGATTTCCTTTGTGCACAGACAAGCCTGGGTCCCTAACACTCCTTCCTGCAGTGCACAACCTTCTGAGATGTCCTCCGGCATTGTGGGACTCCCTTTTGTGACTTCGGGTGGACTCCGGTTCACTTTCCTTCCAAGTGCCTGTTCAGGTACTTCTGCGGGTGCTGCCTGCTTCTGTGAGGCTTGCTGGGCGCCCCTTCTGTCTCCTCCTCCAAGTGGCGACATCCTGGTCCCTCCTGGGCCACAGCAGCAAGCAAGGCTTGTTTGCGGTCTTTCTGCGAGCTTCATCGCAAAGTGGGACATCCATCCTCCAAAGGGGAAGTTCCTAGTCCTCTTCTTTCTTGCAGAACTCCAAGCTTCTTCCAACAGGTGGCAGCTTCCTTGCACCCTCAGCTGGCATTTCCTGGGCTCCTGCCCACTCTCGACACTGTCAGGACTATTGGACTTGGTCCCCTTGTCTTACAGGTACTCAGGTCCAGAAATCCACTGTTGTAGCTTTGCTGGTGTTTGTTCTTCCTGCAGAATCCCCCTATCACGACTTCTGTGCTCTATGGGGGTAGTAGGTGCACTTTACACCTACCTTTAAGGGTCTTGGGGTGGGCTATTTTTCTAACCCTCACTGTTTTCTTCCCAGCGACCCTCTACAAGCTCACATAGGTTTGGGGTCCATTCGTGGTTCGCATTCCACTTTTGGAGTATATGGTTTGTGTTGCCCCTATACCTATGTGCTCCTATTGCAATCTACTGTAACTTTACACTGCTTACATTACTTTTCTTGCTATTACCTGCATAATTTTGGTTTGTGTACATATATCTAGTGTATATAACTTATCCTCATACTGAGGGTACTCACTGAGATACTTTTGGCATATTGTCATAAAAAATAAAGTACCTTTATTTTTAGTACTTCTGTGTATTGTGTTTTCTTATGATATTGTGCATATGACACGAGTGGTATAGTAGGAGCTTTACATGTCTCCTAGTTCAGCCTAAGCTGCTTTGCCATAGCTACCGTCTATCAGCCTAGGCTGCTAGAAACACCTCTTCTACACTAATAAGGGATAACTGGACCTGGCACAAGGTGTAATTACCTCCTGTACCCACTACAAGGCTGGCCAGCCTCCTACACGGTACATACCAATGCGCTCACAATGGACACCCACATACAAAACAACACCACATTGGCCAATTCAAACAACACACACCTGACACCAATACACACACCACACCCACACACCCACACCACTATAAAACACACACCCACTTTACCCACAAGCATTTACGAATACAAAGCATTGCCACCAGAGAGACACCAAGACCATTGACACAACTAGAGCCACACAATACTCACACCTATACTCCACTCACGCACTCCACATCACACGCCCCAACACATTACCCAACACACCCTCACCAACACACCTCACATAACACCCACACCCATGGCACCACAAAGACACCCAGTTTCACAGAGGAGGAGCTATGGGTCATGGTGGAGGAAATTGTCAGGGTAGAGCCACAGCTATTTGGAGCACAAGTGCAGCAGATATCTGTAGCTAGGAAGATGGAGCTATGGCGGAGGATCGTGGACTGGACCAACGCCGTGGGACAGCACCCCAGAACTAGGGATCACATCAGGAGGAGGTGGAATGACCTACGGGGGAAGGTATGTTCCATTGCAGCAAGACACCAGCTCGCTATCCAGATGAGTGGCGGTGGACCCCCACCTCTTCACCCACAACTCACAGCATGGGAGGAGTAAGTCTTCGCAATACTGCATCCTGAGTGCCTGGCCGGAGTCAGAGGAGGACTGGACTCTGGAAGTCAACTCTCTACTATTATCACTCCATACCTGCTGCCATCACATACCCTCACCCTCATTCCCATCACTCCACTACATCCCAACCACTCTACCATCACATCTCACTCATCCCAATGCCAAGCCCTGCATGCTGTACCAATGCATGGACACCCCTCAGAGCCCTGCATGGACACTCATCACTATAGCATGCACACCTTAGAGAACTAAAAATCCCACCATACACTAACATACACCAGTGAAAGCTGGCAGGGCAAATGCAACCATAGAGGGGAAGCCACGGATGAACAATATGTCAATCACATAAACCATAACACATCATTTACATCCCCACAGGTACCCCAGCCAATGTCAGCGGAGTGGAGGTGCCAGCAATATCCAGTCCCCCAACAGAAGAGGCCCACAGTGATGACAGTAATTCTGGTCTTCAGGATCTGAATGACCTACCTGGCCCATCAGTGACCACTGGACAGCCGGTTGCCCAAGCCCTGTCACACACCACCACAGAGCCTACCCCATCAGGATCCAACACTACAGCACCCACCCAGTGTACCCACACCTCTGTCCCCAGGACACGTCAATCAGCAGTGTGTCTACCTCTACAGGGACCCTAGGCCACACCTAGTCCCCAAGACAATCAGGGACCTGTGGTAAGTGGCAGTGGACACACGGTTCAAGGGACAGAGGCACAGGCCAGCATGGAAACTGGGAGGAGTGCTGTGCACCAGGGGGAGGACAGGCCCAGGAAACTAACTCTCCATTAGGCACTCTCTGAGATTCTGGGAGCCTACCAACATTCCCAGGACACAATGGGCAAGATCCTGAACAACGTGTGGGAGAACAGGTGGCTGCAGGAGGGACACTACCAGAGGATCAGGGAGCACTTGTAGGCAAATAACAACACCCTGATCTCCATAGCAGGGGTGCTCACAGACATGGGCAACATTACGAGGGAGGCAGTCTCACACCAGCGGACACCTGCCACTAGCTAGACATCTGAAGTGCCTTCCACTTCCTCTGCCACTAGTGGCCAGGAGGCCCCGCCACAGGACTCACAGGCCACCAGCACCCCTCTCCCTGCCGAAGGTGAACCACCCCACAAACATTCCCAGCGATTCAGACAGAAGCCAGAGACACTTGCCAAGACCCCAGCCAGGAAATGCGACTCTCCTGATTGTCACCCTTGTGTCCCACTCAGTCACAATGATCACCTAGAACTGCCATTGCTCCCCTTCCTTTGTCCCCTTGGACAATGCACCTGTGCTATAAACAGACTGGAACAATACCCTGGACTTTCCTCCATCATCACCCCATCCCATTGCACTTTCCCCCTATATGTTAGCACTTCAATAAACACCCTTTGAAAAAAATCCACTTGGAGTATATCATGTATATTGAATATGTATCATTTGAAACAGGTACAAACATTGCAAGTTAACTGTATATAGAATGAGCATAGATTAATGACCTGTAGCTGGCTGTAGTGATCACACCAGGAGTATATGTCAAGTGACCAACATCTGCAAAATGAATTCCCAGAGGGAACAGTAATTTGCCAAAGATGTGGGAAATATCAGCATGCCAATGACTCACAGATTACAACCAGTCATTGAAATGTAAAGTTACACTGTCTTACCTGTGTGTCATTGGAAGTATTGTTGTATAACTGATGTTCTGATGTCCTCATCCTCACCTTCACTGTCCACAGGCTCTATTGCTGCCACACGGGTATCTTCAGTCTCTTCCTCCTGCAGAAAAGGGACATTTCATCTGAGGGCAAGGTTGTGCAACATGCAGCATGCCACTACTATCTGGCAGACCTTCTTGGGTGAGTAGCAAAGGGATCCACCTGTTAGATGGATGCACTGGAACCTGGCCTTCAGGAGGCCAAAGGTCCTTTCAATTATCCTTCTGGTTCACCCAGGTGCCTCATTTTAATATTCTTCTTTCCTTGTCCTGGAATTCCTGACACTCTCACACCCAGACACACCCTCTCACACCCACTCACGCACACAGACAGACACTCTCACACACATTATCACACTCAGACCAACACTGTCACACCCACACACACACCCAGAGACACACTCTTACACCCACTCTCATATCTTGTCACACACTCTCATGTGCACTCTCACTATCACATGGATACTGATAGAGTCTTGACTAGCTGAAGCCTGAGAGTGAGAGTTGCAGCCATCATTTTGTTGTATTAAGAAAGGGTGCTGGGGCTAAACTGTGGGCACCAATGTATATAGAGGGATCAGGGTAAATATGTTGTAAATATGTTTGTGTATAAAGCAAGTTAGTAATATTGTGTGAAAAGTAAGTAGTTGTAGGCTTGGCTTTGGGGACGTTGCAATAAGTATTGGTGTTTGTGATCTGGTTATTATTTTGAAAATGCAAGCAAACCTGCTCAATTTACTTCAAAAGTAAGCTTGGTGCACTGAGAAACTAGTATGAACTTGTGGCTTCTGCTGCAGCAGAATGTTGCAGACTATGGGCTTGATTACGATCTTGGCAGATGGGATACTCTCTCACAAATGTGATGAATATCCCATCTGCTGTATTACAAGCTCCATAGGATATAATGGAACATGTACTACTGCGGACAGAATATCCGTCACGTTTGTGACAGAGTATCCCATCCACCATGATCGTAATCAGGCTCTTTGATACCATGGTAGCACAGCCACAGGAGCATGGGGGAAGGGGAAAGAAAAATACTACATTGTGACTCTGGTGTCACAAATCTAGTGAAAAAAATAATTGAACTTAGTATTTATAGTGAATATATTTTTCTATATAAACAGGTGTATGTCGTAATTTGGACTCTTGCTCTGAGCAAGACTGCTGGTTTAAGGATAACAGTACTTTTGTTTGTAGGCGACTGTGTCTTTCCTACAACAAGTCGCAACTGTTGTCCCAACCTTACCTGCTAACTAGCAGCACCTCATCAGAAACACAATAGTAAAAGGTGATTTATGGCAGCCGTTTACGCATGGACTCGAAAATAAGATATCTCAGGGAGTGTCGTGGTTAAACGGAGATTACCCTTTTCTCACAGATATATTATGTCTCATACAAACACAGGCAATGACACAGATGAAGTAAAGCTACAATAGTTTACATTTAACATAACTGCAATTTGCGATAAGTTTCATGGGCTGCAATGATTAGGATAATGAATAAAGCAAGAAACAGTATTGTGAAGACGAGAGTCATTATTACAAAGACCCCCACCATCTTGCAATACATAGAAAAGATATATGAGATGTAATATGTCCAAATACCCTAATGTGAAAAGGCCTAACCTCCTACCTAAAGGAGAGCTGGGTTTGTTAAACCTAATCTGCCAATGCCATGTCCATGAGAGGAGCCCCCAACCCTTGTTACTTTGGAATGAGGTCTCTATCTCAGACTCCGCAGGGTCACGAAGACTGGGTCAGCGTCAAGACGACTGCAGCATCGGTATCAGCGATGGTGGCGATGCCCTCTGGTCGGAATCCCTCTGATTATCTGTCTAAAGTGTGATGTATTTATACAGATCTACAAGGTCCCCTGATGTAGGTGTGTTCCTAAACAATAGATACCGGACATGCTTGGGACGGCAATTAATATAAACAATCCCTCGAAAGTATAGAGAGGGCAAATCCCTAAGTGTGAACACCTACTGTTTGTTTGTCTTTGGTGCTTGATCTTGACGCCTTGGCGCGGTGACACTGATAATGTTACCCATAACAAGCAGCCTAACTATAAATAAGACAGCCATCTTAGAAGAAATAAATAATTAAATGGGCTAAGACAGAGCAAGCTTAGTAAATTAAAAGTCACTAGGTGACGGGGGCACGAGTCTGCAAGCCAAAGGCTAAGCTAACTCCCGTTATCCCATTAAAACAAACTAGGATTCACTACATGTATATATGGCATTGTTTTCAAATACATAGCAAAAACAAATTTTATAGTCCTGTGTGGATATGCCACGAACGTACACGGGGGGCAGGTTGAGTGCCACAGTGGATTCACGGTTCTGGAGAAAAACACTATCAAATTGAGGAGTATCTGAAAGGGTTAACTATAGCAACCAGTTATAAGTGTATAACGTAAGTTAAATATGAAAGGGAGATTGTGATTGGTTTTCTGATTGAGTAACTTTGAAAGCAAAGTTGAAAAGGTTACCAATAATGGTTACCTTTTATACTTGTTTTTTGCACATTTTCAGTGAAAAGAAATTCCAAATGATACCGAGAGAGAATCATGCCAACAACCACACTTAACAGGTACATATAGTCAAATGTGGTTTAATTTAAAAAGCATTATTATGGCATGAGTGTACATAAGGTGAATGAAAGTAACCAGCATGTTAATAAAATGTACAACAAATATAAATAGAGAATTTGTGATTAAAATAAAGTTCAGTAGAATAATCACCAAATAAATAATTTAAAGTTTTTCATAGAATTAGAAAACCTGCTTGAGAAACCGTGATGTTCCATTTTACTATAGAAAATCTACACCTTAGCTAGGTTGTAGGTAGACCACAGAATAGAGTAGATTGCTTCATGATAAAATGATTTAAACATCTTGGATTAAGTTTCCCAAACTTATGTGTGCATGTCCACAATGCTATAGTTAGTTATATATACCATTTCCCACTCATACTAAAACTCACACAACTATTTATTAAAGGAAAGATCCACTCACACACCCAGTTGAACACTGAAGAAGCAATTTATAAATTCTTGCACAAATGTAGACACCAGCTATGTATGCTGCTGTATCACAGCTAGTTGGTAACTGATATAGTAACTGTGATATGTACTGAACTACTATCATAGTCTTGTTGCTCATTCAGACAAGCATTCATTTGAACATGGTTTGGGCCTACCACTGATGAGCCTTAGTGTAGAGGTTTACTGTTAGCTCAACTTGACATTATAAAATGTGCATGTAATTCTTAGAGTCCCTGTTGATCACACAAATCTCAACCTTTAGGTAGGCAGTAGGTAGGAATAGAGCAGGGTGCTGTGTGATTAAAAGGTGAAATGTGCTTCTGACTTTCACTTACTTAGATGTACACTTGCAGATTGGTACGCCAGTTACCCATACTGCAAGTTATATACCTATTAACAAAAGGATAGACCACTGACACACCCTGTCAGATATGGAAAGAGACACTTATACATTCTGGTATACTTTTATTGAGCAAGGTTGAAACAAATCTGGTCATTACTTTTTAATTAATTTCACGATGCGTTTCGGACTAACATAGTTCTTGTTCACAGGTTAATGAATGACAAACCAACAAAGCTGTTCCATATCACAAATTTAACTTTCATGAATGTTCGTTTTGCCTCCACAAAGGCCTCTCAATCAATCAATTCTGCTTTATTTCGGTTAAAAAATACCATAAAAGCATAGCACAGATAATTAAGAAAAATAAAACACAAGAGCAATATCATTAAAATACAACATTAAAAAAGACAATATAAACAAGAATATATCAAAAAGGGAGGCATATTAAATTGAATTGATGTGCAATAATGCCCAATTGCATATGGTAACTACCAAACAACAAAGCAACCAATTATGCATTAAATATAAATATTAAAATAAAAAAGTTTGAGTCCCCACTACAGGTAATAATTTACAATCCCCCCTGCAAATGATACACAACATTAATGTGGTCATTCCAACCTCGGCGGTAAAATGCACTTACCGCCGTTCAGAAGACCGCCATAACACCGCCGCGGCCGCGGTGAACCGCCACGGTCATTCTAACCCACAACAGGCAAACCGCCAAAAACAAGACATCCGCAAAAGTCCGCCACACCAAAGGGCAGCGAGAAACTGGCGATGACCAAACCTCCACCGTCACGCCAACAGAAATACGCCCACACTATCACGACTCCACGTGGCGGTCTTTCAACCGCGGGTTTCCATTGGCGGTACACACCGCCGCGCTCAAAATACACACACACTTACAAAACACAGCCACATTGGACAATTCAAAATACACACACCTGATACACATACACACACCACTCCCACACACCCAACACAATATAAAACACACACCCACAAACCTCCACTCCTAGAGATTCGTGAACCCAGCAATATTTACACGCACTTCACACAACACAACAATACACATCACCACACTTAGCACCACACAATCCACCCTACACATCACCCACACCACCCCATGGCACCGCAAAGACACCCCAGGTTCTCTGATGATGAACTCAGGGTCATGGTGGAGGAAATAGTACGAGTAGAGCCACAGCTGTTCGGGCCACAGGTGCAGCACACCACCATTGCCAGGAAGATGGAGCTATGGAGCAGAATAGTGGACAGGGTCAACGCTGTGGGACAGCACCCAAGAAATCGAAACGACATCAGGAAGAGGTGGAACGACCTACGGGGGAAGGTGCGTTCCATGGTATCCAGGCACAACATCGCGGTGCAGCGGACTGGCGGCGGACCCCCACCTCCTCCCCCAGAATTTACAACATGGGAGGAGCAGGTCTTGAACATCCTGCATCCTGAGGGCCTCGCTGGAGTAGCTGGAGGTATGGACTCTGGTAAGTCTCATCTTCACTACTTCTTCCCCCCACCCCACCTGCATGCCAACTCATACCCCCACCCTCACCCCCATCACACCTACTCCTTGCAAATGTCTCACCATCACAACCCACCCATTCCAACACCTAGCCCTGCATGCGTCCACAAAGCAGGGACACCCATCACCTAAGCATGCCCACTGCACATACACATACAACCCCCCCAACCACCGTCACAACAGCTCCCACAAAGGAATGCCAGCACTGGGGTACACGGGCACCCACCCATTGCACGCTATGGCACACACAGAAGCAATAACCATACGTTTATACCCCTGCAGGACCCGAACGCCAGGTCACCGCGCAGGAGGGTCCACAAATGTCCACTCCACCCCCCAGAAGAGGCCCACAGTGAGGACAGCAGCTCTGTCTCCCTGGATCTAGATGACCAGCCCGGTCCATCGGGGACCTCGGGACAGTCGGTTCCCTTCACACAGCCACAGGCCACAGCAGACCTTCCCCCCTCTGGAAACACCAGCACAGCACCCACCCAGCGGGCCCATACCTCTGTCCCCAGGACACGTCAATCAGCGGTGTGTCCACCACTACAGGGCACCCAGGTTAACCCACCACCCCAACAACAACAGGGACCTGGGGGCAGTGGTAGTGGGCACACGGTCCAGGGGACAGAGGCCCATGGAAACAGGGGAACTGGGAGGGCTGCTGTGCGACGGGGGGGACAGGCCCAGGGAACCCACTCTCCATGAGGCCCTCTCCTCCATCATGGGAGCATACCACCACTCCCAGGAGACGATGGCGACGGTCCTGGACAGGTTTCAGGAGATCCAGCTTCTGCAGGAGCAACAGTATATGGGGATCAGGGAGGAACTAAGAAACATCAGTTCCGCCATGGGTACCATTGTAGTGGTCCTGAATGAGGTAGTCACCACATTGCGGGACACTGTGGCACCTCAAAGGGCCCCTGACACTAGCATGCACCAAGAACTGCCTACCACCTCCGCCGGCGCTAGTGGACAGGAGGCCCCGACACAAGACCAACAGGCCACCAGAACCCCACCCCCTGCAGAAGGAGAACCACCCCGCAAGCGGGCCCTGAGATCCAGGAAGAAGACAGAGTAAGATGTCAAGACACCCGCCAGCAAAGGATACCGCCCTGATTGTCATCCCACTGTCCCACAATGTCACCCTGTCCAACCTTAAACTGCCCCTGCTCCACTTCCCACAGGCATTTGGACAATGCACCTGTGAAACTGATAGTCTGGACTCTGCCATGGACAATCCTCCACCATCACCCCTCACCGATTTGCAACCACCCATCCAATTTAGAGCACTTGAATAAAAACACTTATTGCACAAAACAATCTGGAGTCTGGCTGTGATTTAGAACAAATGTATTAGACATGACCTTGCTAAAATGTACATTCACATTGTGATGCCAACAAACCGCTGTCACACAGCTGTAGTCCATGGGGAAACAAAGCAGATGTCACGCAGTGGGGCCCACATCTCTGAAAACGGAAGGGAAAGTCACAACACAGTTACCATACACTGGGGGAAAAAGTCAGACAGTAGAGAGGTAGGAGTCTTTAAGTAAATGTAATATGCTGGTGTGTACTCTTACCTGTGTGTCACTGAAAATACTGCTGTATTACTGTGTTCCTGTTCTCTATGTCGTCCTCTTCGGCTTCCTCCTCTGAAGAGTGACTCCACAGGCTCCACAGCTGCTACAACACCACCATCTGGACCATCCTCCTGCAGAAAAGGCACTTGGCGGCGCAAAGCCAGGTTGTGAAGCATACAGCAGGCCACGATGATCTGGCACACCTTCTTTGGTGAGTACATTAGGGATCCACCTGTCATATGGAGGCACCTGAACCTGGCCTTCAGGAGGCCAAAGGTTCGCTCGATCACCCTCCTAGTCCACCCATGGGCCTCATTGTACCGTTCCTCTGCCCTTGTCCTGGGATTCCTCACTGGGGTCAATAGCCATGACAGGTTGGGGTAACCAGAGTCCCCTAATAGCCACACCCGGTGCCTCTAGAGTTGACCCATCACATACGGGTACGCTGCTATTCCGCAGGATGTACGCGTCATGCACTGAGCCAGGGAACTTGGCATTAACATGGGAGATGTACTGGTCAGCCAAACACACCATCTGTACATTCATCGAATGATAACTTTTCCGGTTCCTGTACACCTGTTCACTCCTGCTGGGGGGGACCAAAGCAACATGTGTCTTATCAATGGCACCTATGATGTTGGGGATATGTCCAAGGGCATAGAAATCACCCTTCACTGTAGGCAAATCCCCCACCTCAGGGAAAACGATGTAGCTCCGCATGTGTTTGAGCAGGGCAGACAACACTCTGGACAACACCTTGGAAAACATAGGCTGGGACATCCCTGATGATATGGCCACTGTTGTTTGAAATGACCCACTTGCTAAGAAATGGAGTACTGACAGCACCTGCACTAGAGGGGGGATCCCTGTGGGTTGGCGGATGGGTGACATCAGGTCTGGCTCCAGCTGGGCACACAGTTCCTGTATAGTGGCTCGGTCAAGCCTGCATGTCAGTATGACATGTCGTTCCTCCATTGTCAACAGGTCCACCAGCGGTCTGTACACGGGAAGATTCCTCCATCTCCTCGCATGTCCCAGCGGACGGTGCCTATGAAGGACAACAGAGAGCACAGAGTCAATCAACCCACAGGTACGTAACCACAGCTTGCACATAACACGATTCCCAATGCATTGAATGGCTTGTATGAGTGTTGGTGCAAGGCCTAGGTATGTGTGACGCAGTTGGTAATTAGGCCATGTGGGCCCTTGAAATGGCGGCTGCCTGTCCTGTGAAGTGCGACAGTGGGATGTGAGGTCAAAGCGCTGGCGTGGCACACCGCGGCGGTAGGCGGTCGAAGACCGCGGCGGTAGGCAGTCGAAGACCGCGGCGCAAAGCCGCATTGGTTAACATTGAACCCTATGGGTTTCAGGAGCCAATGACGATGTCCGCCGGCGGTCGCGGTACGCACAGCCGCGGTACGCACCGCCACTGGCGTGACCGCCATTTTCTATCTGCTTAATCACTCGATACCTGATCTTCGACAGGAGAGGACCTACACTGCAAGTGCTGCTGTGACCTCGGTCTGGAAGAGACAATGGCTCATGCGACTGGGGAAAGGGCCCCTGCCTTCACTGCGGAGGAGTTGGAGAAACTTGTGGATGGGGTCCTCCCCCAGAATGCGCTACTCTACGGTCCTCCAGACCAACAGGTAAGTACACTGGGACCATACTTAGTGGGCAATGCCTGGGTTGAGTGGGGTGGATGAAAGATGGTGGGGAGGGGAGCGATTGAGGCATGCATCAAACGACAGATGAGAGCATGTGCCACATGGCAAGGGTGGGGATGGGGGGCCACTCACATCGAGCATGCAGAAGGTGATGACAATTTTTCTCTCCCTGTACATGTCACATAGGTCAGCACCCACCAGAAAGTCGCGATTTGGCGTGCCATCGCCAAGGACGTCCGGACCCTGGGGGTCCACAACAGACGGGGCACCCACTGCCGGAAGAGGTGGGGGGACATCCGACGTTGGAGCAGGAAGACGGCGGAGGCTCAGCTGGGGATGGCCTCCCAACGTAGGAGGGGTGCCAGTCGTCATTTGACCCCCCTGATGTCCCGGATCCTGGCGGTGGCCTACCCCGATTTGGATGGGCACGTGAGGACATCACAGCAGACACAAGGGGGTGAGTACAAATACATTCTGCTGACTTTGCGCGCAGTGGAGGTGTCTGGGTGGGGGAGGAGGGCTGTGGGTATCCCTAGGCCAGGGCGATTTCTGTAGGCTAGGCCCCTCCGTAAGGCATGGCCCTGTGCCCCCGCCCCCACCTCTGTAGGGTGCCAAGTACAGGTATCCATGGCCCTGTGTCCCTATGTGTGCAGTTGTCGTCCATAGGCTTGTAGGCCATGTCCCACGGATTGCGTAGTGGACCCCAAGTGCGCGGCGTAGTGCAGGGGGCTTCTGTGTCTGTCTTGTCCGCCAACGGTAGCGGTTATCCATGCACTCAACATGTCTTTATTTCTCCCCCCCCCTTTTTTGTGGTCTTCCTGTTCATGTGTGCATTAGCATCATCAGGCGGAGGAGAAGTGGCATCGGAGCACGAGGGAGCTGCATCCCACATGGCCCTGGAGGGCCATGCAACGGAGTCCGAATACACCAGTGGGACGGAGGGCGAGGGGAGCTCCACAGCGGGGACTCGTGCTGATGTCAGTGACAGCGACTCGTCCTCTGAAGGGAGCTTCCTTGTGGTGGCGGCAACATCCGTGCCCCCCGCAACAACAGGTACCGCCGCCACCCAGCGCACCAGCACCGCCCTCCCAGCAGCCCCTTAGCGTTTGCCCCGTGCCCGCTCACCCAGGAAGGTGGGCATCTCCTTCGCCCCAGGCACCACAGGCCCCTGCCCCTGTCACCCCTGCTGCCCTCAGTGAGGAGGTCATTGACCTCCTGAGGACCATCATTGTTGGGCAGTCTACCCTTTTGAATGCCATCCAGGGTGTACAAAGGGAGGTGCACCAGAGTAATGCATACCTGGAGGGCATTCATTCGGGTCAGGCTGCCCATCAGCAATCGTTCAACGCTCTAGCCTCAGCACTGACAGCAGCAATTGTCCCTGTCTCTAGCCTCCCCCCTCCAACTTCCTCCACCCAGACCCAATCCCCTGTACCTCTGCCTATCCCAGACACACCATCAGACCAGCCTGCACACACCTCAACACCCAAGGGAAGCTCATCCAGACATAAGCACCACACATCACACAAGCATTCACACAAGCAACATCCACATGCAGACATACCAACAGCCACTGCCTCCTCTGTGTCCCCCTCCTCCTCGTCTCCCTCCTCCCTCCCTGTGACGTCTCCACTCACACTTGCATGCACAACATCTTCAGCCACTACGTCTATCACCAGCACACCTACCAGAACACTCCGCACACGTGCAGTCACCACCCCCACTACCATTTACACGTCCCCTGTGTCCTCTCCCAGTGTGTCTGTCACCCCCTCTTCCAAACTACCCAAACGCAGGCAGCCACCCACCCAACAGCCATCCACCTCACGACAGCCTCCAGCCCAAGCACCTGCACCCAAAGACACCAGACTTCACACTCCTACAACCACATCCTCTTCCTCCACTCCCATACCCACTACACCTACCCGTCCCTCTCTTTCCAAATTGCTTTTCTTTTCCAAACTTGACCTCTTTCCTACAACTCCTCCACCCCGTCCATCTCATAAGACTCCAATCAGCACCTCAGCCACCACAAAACCGGGACCTGTCAAGACTGTTTGCCATGGACTGTGGAGTCCCCCACCCTCAAGGGCATCCAGTTCAGCTAGGAGCCAAGGCACGGCCAGCCCACCCCCGGAAAAGCATCCAAAGATTGCCAGTGCCCGGCGCGAGAGACCAAAGACCCCAGGGACCAAAATCCCTACATTGGCTCCGGCAGGAAGTCGGGTGCCACCTGGCACACTGCCAAAGGTGGGAAAGGGCCACAAGCGTACAGGGAAGGGTGGGAAGGGCAGCACGCCCGACAAGTCCGGCAGCAGGCCAGCTGGCCAGGAGGGCCCCACCAGCCCCATCCCAGGTGTGCAGGAGGACACCCACAGGCCCGGTAATGCCGCCCAGGAGGGCCGCGCAAGCCACGTCCCAGGTGGGCAGGAGGACACCCACAGGCCGGGTACTGCAGCCCAGGAGGGCTCCGCAAGCCACCAGACAGATGGGCAGGAAGGCCCCGCCAGCCACATGTCAGGTGGCGAGTGACATCCATGCCTGGGCCGGATCCGCTGACCAGGACACTCATCTCAAGCACCGCTCCGCTGGTCACCGCCGTCTCAAGCACCGCTGAACAGGGCACCGCCGTCTCAAGCACCGCTGAACAGGGCACCGCCGTCTCAAGCACCGCTGAACAGGGCACCGCCGTCTCAAGCACCGCTGAACAGGGCACCGCCGTCTCAATAACCGCTGAACTGGGCCCTTCATCTCAAGCACTGCTCCGCTGGGCCCTTCATCTCAAGCACTGCTCCGCTGGGACCTTCATCTCAAGCACTGCTCCGCTGGGCACCGCTGTCTCAAGAACCGCTGAACAGGGCACCGCCGTCTCAAGCACTGCTCCGCTGGGCCCTTCATCTCAAGCACTGCTCCGCTGGGCACCGCCGTCTCAAGAACCGCTGAACTGGGCCCTTCATCTCAAGAACCGCTGGCCCATTGGCGGAAGGGGCAGGCCCGCATCTGTGTCGAGCAGGGCTGCACGAAGCACTCTGGGCACTAGTCCCCCTCCAGTACCAGTGGAGATTGTTATCCACTTGAGAGACTGTGGCTTTGCACTCCCCAGGATGGCACAGTGGCCATGGAGGCCCTTCGTGGATCTGGCGTTGTGGACTCATCTGGCTGAGGTGCCCCCCCTTCCCTTCCCCTTGAGGTGCCTGTAGTTTTCCTATCTGATGCCCCTGCAGTTTTCTCTCTGTTGGAGGCAGGTATCCTGTGTGGGCTTTGCCCATGTGTTTTGGCCCAGTGGCCCACGAACAATGGCTGATAGACATATCGGACTGGACAATTTATGTATATAAAGTTATAGATGTGTGATATATTTTATACTCAGTCTTACAATATATTTCTAAATTTATAATCATTTCCTTTTGCCTTTGCATTCTTCCGGGGAGTTTGGGGGGGGTAACTGTGATGTGTTGCTATGCATTGATGTGTGTGTTGTAGTGGGTGAGGGTGGGGGTGGGTGTGTCGCGCAAGTGTGTCCCCATAATATTTTCTCCTCCCCCCTCCCCTGTGTCGTAGGTGCAGTACTCACCGTTGTCTTCTGCGTCGGCGTTCGTGCTCCTGGTAGAGGAGCAGGAAGACAATGGCTGGTAGGATGTGGAGTTCGGGTTCCATGCTGTCCAGATTCCTCGTGGGGTGTATGGAGGTGAGCGTTTTCCGTTTGAAATGTCTGTTTCCGCCTTGTTTTTATCGGCGGGGCTACCGCCCCGGAAAAGGTGGCAGATTGGTGGGTTGTGATAGGGTGGGCGGTACATTGTCTCCCGCCTGTCTGTTGGCGGTGACCGCCGCACTGTTTGTTTGTCCCGCCGTGGCGGGCGGTGTGTTAAAGTGGCGGTCTCTGTTGGCGGTTCCCGCCAGGGTCGGAATTGCATTTTTTTTACCGCCAGCCTGTTGGCGGTTTGGCCGCCGCTTTAACACCGACTGCCAGGGTTGGAATGACCCCCTAAATGTAATCATTTAAAATTATATGTCTAAAATGCCAAATGGGTTCAAGAAACTTTGCTAAAGAGCATGCCATTATCACATTCAGATCTGAAGTAAGGGTACTAAGGGCTGTCAGACAGTTCCTAAAGCCCATGGATTTACATAACGGCACAATCCAGCAAACCCTCTGTTTGGAATATGTGGGGCATTGGAAGAGAACATGGGCAACAGATTCTTTAATCCCACAGCCCATTGGACATAATTTAGAATGGTTGTCAAACCTAGACCATTTGTGTGTTAAAATGCGTAGGGGTAGGGACCCTAATCTAAATCGAATATAAAGTGCTTGTGCAAATGGAGTAAGTATTGCATCCACGTAAGGCTCAAACTCATAGTGGCATTTGATTTGCAAAAAACTATTGATCATAGTAGAGGTCGAGACTTCTACTAATTTGGTTGTTTGGACATTTAGCCAGTAGGCATCCTTCACAATCTGAGTGGCGTTTTTCGGAAGGTGGAAAGGATCTAGCCAATAGTTTCCCAACCCAAGATTGGTAAAAGTTCTTTCCACATAGGTACACCACCTAATTTTAATAATAGCACTAGTACTCATCAAATTGTTCAGCCAGTCACAATACGGGCCAAAGACATCTAATGACCAGATCCGGATTAGTGTAACAACGGTCTTACGGCGGCAATATGAGTGATGGAATAAAGATTTAAGTCCATCCGAATTGGCAAAGTAGGAGTGCTAATAGGTACTCTTAGCAACATCTTAAGGAAATAATTTTCAACTCTTTCTAGATCTTCCAAATTACAATATCCCCATAGTGCAGCCCCATAGAGGACTCCCCCCTTGCTTGGGTTTTGTATATTTCTATAGCAGGGTTAATGGCAAATCTAGGCAATCTAGATGCGTATCTCACAATGCCACCTAATCTTTGTTTTAAACTCATGGAGGATTTTAACAAATGGGCATGCCATTGATGGGAATCCTCCAATTTGATCCCCAAGTAATCAAAATTACTCACTCTTTCCAGTGTAACACCCTCCAAGTGTATGCATCTCATCATCGTGTTTCTTGTATCCCCAAATACCATATGCTTAGTTTTGGTTGAGTTGATTTCCAGGCCATGGTCTTTACAAAAGTCCACAAACCTAGTCAGCAAGTTAGAAAGACCAACAGCTGTTAGTGATAGTAACAGGGTATCATCTGCAAACAGTATGCATGGAATCTTTGAGCCTCCTATTCTAGGTGCATCATTAGTGCAATCCAAGAGGTAAGGGATGCATGCATTTATAAATAAGAGGAAGAGAGAAGGGGCTAACACACACCCCCGTCTCACCCCTCGACGTATGGGGATCTCTGTTGTTAACTTACCTTTTGGCCCCCATCGAATTCTGGCATAATTGTCAGAGTACAAATCTTTAATTATATTCAGCATGGGACCTGGCACACCCACTTTGCTCATGACCTCCCAAAGTTTACAGCGTGGAAAAAAGATCAAAAGCAGACTTCGGCCCTCATTACAACATTGGCGGTAAAAGCCGCTTACCGCCGTGCAGAAGACCACCAACACACCACAGCGGTCACGGAAATCCGCCACAGCTATTATGACCCACAGCACGGAATCCGCCAAAATTCAAACACCCACACAAGTCCGCCACACCAAAGGTCAGTGATAAACTGGCGAAAATAAAACCTCCACCGTCACGCCAACAGAAATACGCCCACACTATCACGACACACGAATCTACGCAGCGGTCTTTCAACCGCGGTATTCCATTGGCGGTACACACCGCCGCGCTCAAAATACACACACACATTCAAAACACAGCCACATTGGACAATTCAAAATACACACACCTGATACACATACACACACCACTCCCACATACCCAATACAATATAAAACACACACCCACATCACCCACAAACCCCTACGACCACAATTGAGAAAGAAGCACACAGAGAGACACCACCATCAACAATACTAGCATCCACAGGCACACCAGACCATCACCCACATAACTTCCACACACCTCACACAACACCCCACTACATATCAGCACACTTATCACCACACACACCACCCCACACATCACCCACACCACCCCATGGCACAGCAAAGACACCCCAGGTTCTCGGAGGAGGAGCTCAGGGTCATGGTGGAGGAAATCGTCCGGGTAGAGCCACAGCTATTCGGATCACAGGTGCAGCACACCTCCATTGCAAGGAAGATGGAGCTATGGCGAAGAATAGTGGACAGGGTCAACGCAGTGGGACAGCACCCAAGAAATCTGGATGACATTAGGAAGAGGTGGACAGACCTACAGGGGAAGGTGCCTTCTGTGGTCTCAAGACACCACCTTGAAGTTCAGTGGACTGGCGGCGGACCCCCACCGCCTCCCCCACAACTAACAACATGGGAGGAGCAGGTCTTGGCGATTCTGCATCCTGAGGGTTTCCCTGGAGTAGATGGCGGAATGGACTCTGGTAAGTCAAATCTTAACTATTACATCCCCCACCCTGCCTGCATGCCACCACATACCCCCACCCTCACCCCCATCACTCCACTCCTCACAAATGTCCCAACATCACAAACCACACATCCCAACACCAAGCCCTGCATGCAACACCAAAGCATGGACACCCATCACCAAAGCATGCCCACTGCACAAACCCATACACCCCCCTAAACCATCATCACACAAGGTCCCACACAGGAATGCAAGCACTGGGGTATACGGTCACCCACCCATTGCACACCATGGCACACACAGATGTAATAAACATCCTTTTATACCCCTGCAGGACCCCCACCCAACGTCACCGGACAGGAGGGTCCACACATGTCCACACCACCAACAGAAGAGGCCCACAGTGATGACAGCACCTCTGTCCAACTGGATCTGGATGACCAGCCCGGCCCATCGGGGACCTCGGGACAGTCGGTTCCCATCACACAGTCACAGGCCACTACAGAGGTTCCCCCCTCTGGAAACCCACCCAGCGGGCCCATACCTCTGTCCCCAGGACACGTCAATCAGCAGTGTGTCCACCACTACAGGGAACTCAGGCTAACCCACCACCCCAACAACAACAGGGACCTGGGGCAGTGGCAGTGGGCACACGGTCCAGGGGACAGAGGCCCAGGAACACAGGGGAACTGGGAGGGCTGCTGTGAGACAGGGGGAGGATAGGCCAAGGGAACCCACTCTCCACGAGGCCCTCTCCTCCATCATGGGAGCCTACCACCACTCCCAGGAGATGATGCCAACGGTACTGGCCAAGTTTCAGGAGACCCAGCGCCTGCAGGAGGAACAGTATTTGGGCTTCAGGGAGGAACTCAGGGCCATCAATTCCACCCTGGGCACCAACGTAGGGGTGCTGAAGGAAGTACTCAACACCAAGAGGGACACTGTGGCACAACAAGGGGCCCCTGACACTAGCATGGACGATGAACTGCCCACCACCTCTGCCGGTGCTAGTGGACAGGAGGCACCGCCACAGGACCACCACACCAGCACCCCACACCCTGCAGAGGGAGAACCATCCCGCAAACGGTCCCTGAGATCCAGGACAAAGACAGAGAAGGATGCCAAGACCCCCGCCAAGAAATGAGACCACCTGAATGTCATCCTTCTGTCCCACTTAGTCACCCTGCCCATCCTTAAACTGCCCCAGCTCCACTTCCTATGCCCATTTGGGCAATGCACCTGCGAGACTAATAGACTGGACTCTGCCATGGACATTCCTCCACCATCACCCCTCACCATTTTGTAACCCCCTCCAATATTTTGCACTTAAATAAACACCCTTGAAGCACAAAACAATCTGGAGTCAGTCTGTGATTTCGGAATAGTGTACTAGCAATTACTGTGGCAAAAAGCTCTTTCAATTGTAATGTCAACATACCTATGTCACACAGCTCTAGTCCATGAGGATGCAAAGCAGATGTCACACAATGGGACCTACATCTGTGAAATCGTAAGGGAAAGTGACAACTCAGTGACCATACACTGGGTGAAAACGACAGACAGTAGAGAGGTAGTAGTGTTAAAGTACATGTAGTAGGCAGGTTTGTATTCTTACCTGTGTCTCACTGGAAATATTGCAGGATCACCGAGTCCCTGTTGTCCATGTCCTCTTCTTCTGCTTCCTCGTCTTCACTGTCCACAGGCTCCACAGCTGCAACACCGCCATCTGGACCATCCTCCTGCAGAAAAGGCACCTGTCATCGCAAAGCTAAGTTGTGAAGCATACAGTAGGCCACGATGATCTGGCACACCTTCTTAGGTGAGTAGAATATGGAGGCACCAGAACCTGGCCTTCAGGAGGCCGAAGGTCCGCTCGATTATCTGCTGTGTTCGTCCATGGGCCTCATTGTAGCGTTCCTCTGCCCTTGTTCTGGGATTCCTCACTGGGGTCAGCAGCCATGACAGGTTGGGGTAACCAGAGTCACCTGTAAAATGGCTAGGGACAACTGTTAGACACACACTGATCCTGTAGGGATAACCACAGACCCAGACAACCATTCCCACTGTCTTGCTTCCAGGTGCTCACTTAATAGCCACACACGGTGCCTCTGGAGTTGACCCATCACATAATGGATGCTGCTATTACGCAGGATTTAGGCGTCATTCACTGAGCCAGGGAACTTGGCATTCACGTGGGAGATGTACTGGTCTGCCATCCATACCATCTGCACATTCATCGAATGATAACTCTTCCGGTTTCTGTACACCTGTTCACTCCTGCAGGGGGGACCAAAGCCACAAATGTCCCATCAATGGCACCAATGATGTTGGGGATATGTCCCAGGGCATAGAAATCACCTTTCACTGTAGGAAAATCCTCAACCTGAGGGAAAACAATGTAGCTCCGCATGTGTTTCAGCAGGGCAGACAACACTCTGGACAACACGTTTGAAAACATAGGCTGGGACATCCCTGATGCTATGGCCACTGTTGTTTGAAATGACCCACTTGCAAAGAAATGGAGCACTGACAGCACCTGCAATTGAGGGGGGATTCCTGTGGGATGGCGGATAGCTGACATCAGGTCAGGCTCCGGTTGTGTACACAATTCCTGGATTGTGGCACGGTCAAGCCTGTATGTGATGGTCACATGTCTTTCCTCCATTGTCGACAGGTCCACCATCGGTCTGTACACCGGAGGATGCCGCCATCTCCTCACATGTCCCAGGGACGGTGCCTATGAAGGACAACAGCGAGCACAGAGTCAAACAACTCAGAGGTACGTACCCACAGCTTACACAGAACACGAATCATAATCCGAAAAGTGGCCTGTATGTGTGTTGAGTCTAGGCCTAGGTATGTGTGACGCAGTTAAAAATGAAGCCATGTGGGCCCCTGAAATGGCGGCTGCCTGACCTCTAAAGTGGGACAATGGGATGTGAGGTAACTGCGCTAGCGTTGTACACCGTCGCGGTAGGCGGTCGAAGACCGCGGCGCAATGCTGCATTGGTTAACATTGAACCCTATGGGTCCCAGGAGCCAATGACGATGTACGCCGGCGGTGACGGTACGCACCTCCGTGGATGTGACCGCCATTTTCTATCAGTTCAATCACTCAATACCTGATCTTCGACAGGAGAGGACCTACACTGCAGGTGCTGCTGTGACCTCGGTCTGGAAGAGACAATAGCTCGAGTGTCTGGGGAAAGGGCCCCTGCCTTCACATCGGAGGAGTTGGAGAAAATCGTGGACGGAGTCCTCCCCAGTACACGCTACTCTACGGTCCTCCTGACAAACAGGTAAGTACACTGGGAGTATGCTGTATTGGCTATGCCTGTGTGGAGTAGGGTTGATGTAAGAAGGGGGTGAGATTGCGGCGTGCATGAAATGACGGTGAGTGCATGTGTCACATGGCAAGGGAAGGGATGGGGGCCAATGACTGAGATGGTGCAGTTGGTAATAAGTTTCTCTTCCCCCTGTACAATTCATGCAGGTCAACACCCACCAGAAAAAACATATTTGGCGTGCCATCGCCATGGACGTCCGGACCCTGGGGGTACATCTCAGACGGAACACCCACTGCCGAAAAAGATGGGAGGACATTCACCGCTGGAGCAAGAAGACGGCGGAGGCTCAGCTGGGGATGGCCTCCCAACGTGGAAGGGGTGCCCGTCGCACCATGACTGCCCTGATGTTCAGGATCCTTAGGCCCGTATTTATACTCCGTTTGCGCCGAATTTGCGTCGTTTTTTTCGACGCAAATTCGGCGCAAAACTAACGCCATATTTATACTTTGGCGTTAGACGCGTCTAGCGCCAAAGTATTGGCAAATAGCGTCATTTTTTTGCGTGAACGCCTTCCTTGCGTTAATGAGATGCAAGGAAGGCGTTCCCGTCTAAAAAAATGATGGCGACGCAAATGCGTCGTATTTATACTCCCGGGCAAAAATCACGCCCGGGAGTTGGCGGGTCAAAAAACCCCGCATTTGCGCCACTATTTAACGCCTGGGTCAGGGTAGGCGTTAAGGGGCCTGTGGGCTCAAAATGAGCCCACAGGTGCCCTCCCCTGCCCCCAGGGACCCCCCCTGCCACCCCTGCCCACCCCAGGAGGACACCCAAGGATGGAGGGACCCACCCCAGGGACATTCAGGTAAGTTCAGGTAAGTATAATTTTTTATATTTTTTAATTTTTTTTGGGTGGCATAGGGGGGCCTTATTTGTGCCCCCCTACATGCCACTATGCCCAATGACCATGCCCAGGGGACAGAAGTCCCCTGGGCATGGCCATTGGGCAAGGGGGCATGACTCCTGTCTTTACTAAGACAGGAGTCATGAAATGGCGTCTGGGCGTCGTAAAAAAATGGCGCAAATCGGGTTGAGGCGATTTTTTTGCCTCAACCTGACTTGCCCCATTTTAAGACGCCCTAACGTCATTTTTGCCCAACGCCGGCGCTGCCTGGTCTACGTGGTTTTTTTCCACGCACACCAGGCAGCGCCGGTCTGCTTGCGCCGGCTAACGCCATTCCATAAATACGGCGCCCGCATGGCGCTTCAGAATGGCGTTAGACGGCGCTAAATTTTTTGACGCTAAACTGCATTAGCGCAGTTTAGCGTCAAAAAGTATAAATATGGGCCTTAATGTGGCGTACCCGGAGTTGGATGGGCGCTTGAGGGCATCACAGCAGCCACAAGGGGGTGAGTACACTCTCATCCTGCTGATTTTGCGCGCAGTGGAGGTGTCTGGGTGCGGGAGGTGGGCTGTGGGTTACCCTAGGCCAGGGCAAGTTTAGTAGGCAAGGTCCCTCCGTAAGGCAGGCCATGTGGCACCCCACCCCATTGTGGAGAAGTGTGGCTCAATGGTTAGAGCGGCAGACCCTGAAGCAGAGATCTGGCTCAAGACCAGGGTTCAAGTCCTGCTTCGGCAGTTCTTGGGCTCAATTCCCCTTGACCAGATAATTCTCGCCTCGGTGCCTAATCTAATTCATGGGTCCCACTCTGCAACTCTGGGCAATAGCTTGCTTAATCTCCACAACGGCCCCAACAGCGCTTGGATGCCTGGCTTCACCCTGGGGGTGCTCAGGAGTGGGCACCTCACAGGGAAAAGCCAGGAGGGGTTCCATAGCAGTATGAGTACAGCGCCTTGAGACCCTAACGGGTGAGTAGTGCGCTATACAAGTGCTAATTTACATTTTTTTTTTTTTTTTACATTTACCCCACCTCTGTAGAGTTCCAAGTACACCTAGTCATGCCCCTGTGTCATCCATGTGTGGAGATGTCGTCCATAGCCTAGTAGGCCATTTCCCAGGGATTAAACAGTGGAGCCCAAGAGCGCGGCGTAGTGCAGGGGGCTTCTGTGTCTGTCGTGTCCGCCAACGGTAGCGGTAATGCATGCACTGAACATGTCTTTCTTCTGTCGTCATCCCCCTTTTTGTGGTCTCCCTGTTCTTGTGTGCATTAGCATCATCAGGCGGAGGAGCAGTGGCACCGGAGCACGAGGTAGCTGCATCCCACATGGCCCTGGAGGGCGACACTACGGACTCGGAGTTCACCAGTGGGACGGAGGGCGAGGGGAGCTCCACGGCGGGGACAGGAGCTGGCACCAGCGACACGGACTTGTCCTCTGATGGGAGCTCCCTTGTTGTGGCGGCAACATCTGCGCCCCCGCATCTTCAGGTACAGCTGCCACTCCCCTACCAGCACCACCCTCCCAGCAGCCCCTCAGCCTTTGCTCCGTACCCGCTCACCCAGGAGGGTGGGCATCACCTTCGCCCCAGGCACCTCAGCCCCTGCCCCAGTCACCACTGCTGCCCTCAGTGAGGAGGCCATTGATCTCCTCAGGTCCCTCACTGTTGGGCAGTCTACCATTTTGAATGCCATCCAGGGTGTCAAAAGGCAGTTGCCACAAACAAATGCATTCCTGGAGGGCATTCATGCTGGTCAGGCGGCCCTTCAGCGAGCTTTTCAGACTCTGGCCTCAGAACTGATGGCAGCCATTGTCCCTGTCTCTAGCCTCCCCCTCCAACTTCCTCCACCCAGACCCAATCCCCTGTACCCCAGCCTATCCCAAGCACACCTTTAGAGCAGCATGCACACACCTCAACACACAAGGGAAGCTCAGGCAAACATAAGCACCACTCATCCCACAGGCACTCACGCAAGCATCACACACATGCAGACACACCAACATCCACTGCCTCCACTGTGTCCCCCTCCTCCTCGTCACCCTCCTCCCTCCCAGTCTCGTCTACACTCACACCTGCATGCACTACATCTACAGCCACTACTGCCATCACCAGCACACCCACCACCACACCGCGCTCACGTGCAGTCACCACCCCCACTACCATTCACACTTCCCCTGTGTCCTCTCCCAGTGTGTCTGTGACGCCACCTCCCAAGATACACAAACGCAGGCACATGTCCACCCAACAGCCATCCACCTCACGACAGCCTCCAGCACATGCACCTTCACCCAAAGTCACCAAACGAACACCTCCTACAACCACAACCTCTTCCTCCACTCCCAAACCCCCTCCAGCTACCCGTCCCAGTGTCTCCAAAAATCTTTTCCTGTCCAACCTTGACCTCTTTCCCACACCTCCCCCACCCCGTCCGTCTCCTAGGGCCCGACTCTCCAGGTCTCAACCTAGCACCTCAGCCATAACATCTCCAGGACCAGTGGTGCCTGTAGTCACCGGAATCTGGAGTGCACCGGCCACCAGGGCAGCCAGTGTGGCACGGAGCCACAGAACGGACAGTCCCCCACCTGTCAAGCATCAAAAGTTGGCCAGTGCCCGGCGGGAGAGGGGGAAGACTCCAGCCACCAACGCCGCTCCAAGGGGTCCCGGTGGGAGTGTGGAGTCAGCTGCGACACCTTCCAAGGTGGGGAAGGGCCACAAGAAACCGGAAAGTCTGGGAAGAGCAGCACGGCGGAGGAGACCGCCATCATCCCCGCTCCCCAGGAGGCCACCGCCATCATCCCCGCTGCCCAGGAGGCCACCGCCATCATCCCTGCTGCCCAAGAGGCCACCGCCAGCACCTGCCCTGCTGACCAGGAGGCCACCGCCAGAACAAGCCTCGCTGGGCTAGAGAGGACCACCAGCACAAGCCCCGCTGGGACAGAGAGGACCGCCAGCACAAGCCACGCTGGGACAGAGAGGACTGCCAGCACAAGCCCCGCTGGGACAGAGAGGACCGCCAGCACAAGCCCTGCTGGGACAGAGCTGACCGCCAGCAGCTGAGTCACTGCAAAGGAGCCCGCCGCCTCAAGCACCACTGAACACGGCACCGCTGCTCCAAGCACCGCTGAACAGGGCACCGCCGCTACAAGCACCGCTGAACAGGGCACCGCCGCCTCATGCACCGCTGAACAGGGCACCGCCACCTCAAGCAGCGCTGAACTGGGCACCGCCGCTCAAGCACCGCTGAACAGGGCACCGCCGCCTCAAGCACCACTGAACGGGGCACCGCCGCCACAAGCACCACTGAACAGGGCACCGCCGCCACAAGCACCGCTGGCACATGAGCGCCAAGGGCACTGATGCAAATGAGTCTGTCACGAGCAGGATGAAGCACTCTGGGCACAGAGCCCCCTCCAAAACCAGTGGAGAGATACATCCACTACCTCTGTCCTTAGGAGGATGAAGCACTCTGGGCACCATGCCCCCTCCAGAACCAGTGGAGAGATTTATCCACTACCTCTGTCCTTAGCAGGATGAAGCACTCTGGGAACAATGCCCCCTCCAGAACCAGTGAAGAAAGGCATCCACTTGAGAGACTGTGGCTTTGCAATCCCCAGGATGGCACAGTGGGCAACCCACCCACTTGAGAGACTTGAGAGACTGTAGCTTTGCACTCCCCAGGATTGAACAGTGGGCAAACCACTCACTGTATAGACTTGAGAGACTGTGGCTTTGCACTCCCCAGGATTGAACAGTGGGCAAACCACCCACTGTAGAGACTTGAGAGACTGTGGCTTTGCACTCCCCAGGATAAAGCAGTGGGCAAACCACCCACTGTAGAGACTTGAGAGACTGTGGCTTTGCACTCCCCAGGATAATGCAGTGGGCAACCCACCCACTGGAGAGACTTGAGAGACTGTGGCTTTGCACTCCCCAGGATGGAACAGTGGGCAACCCACCCACTGTAGAGACTTGAGAGACTGTGGCTTTGCACTCCCCAGGATAGAACAGTGGGCAACCCACCCACTGTATAGACTTGAGAGACTGCGGCTTTGCACTTCCCAGGATTGAACAGTGGGCATGTGGCCCCCTCGTAGATTTGGCGTCGTTCACTCAACCGGCTGAGGTGCCCTCCCTTTCCTTCCCCCTGAGGTGCCTGTTTTCTTGCTCTCTGATGCCCCTGCAGTGTTCTCTCCGTCATGGTCAGGGATCTTGTGTGGGCCTCGCCCATACCGTGTGGGTCCAGTGTTCCACAGACTTCATTGGAGCACTACCTGGACTACTAAGCTCGGTGTATATTTTGTTTATGGTGTATATATATATATATATATTTTTGCGTACTTGATGTTAATATATTACAATGGTTACACTCATTTCCTTTTGTCTTTGCATTCTTCCGGAGGGGTTGGGGGGTGTAACTATAATGTATAAATCTGTATTAGTGTGTGTACTGTAGTGGATGAGGGTGGGAGTGTTGTGTGTGTGTGTCCCTGTTTTTTCCCTCCCCCCTCCCCTGTGTCTTAGGTGCAGTACTCACCATTGTCTTCGCCGCCGGCGTTCGTGCTCCTGGTAGAGGAGCAAGAAGAAGAGGGCTGGCAGGATGTGCAGCTCGGGTTCCATGGTGTCCGGATTCCTCGTGGGGTGTATAGAGGTGAGCGTTTTCCCTTTCTTAGTCATGTTTCCGCCGTGTTTTTGTCAGCGGTGAACCCACCCCGGAAAATGTGGTGGATTGGTAGGTTGTGATGCTGTGGGCGGTACTTTGTCTTCCGCCTGTCTGTTGGCAGTGACCGCCAAGCTGTTTGTCTGTACCGCCATGGCGGTCGAAGTGTTAAAGTGGCTGTCTTTCTTGGCGGTTTCCACCATGGTCGTAATTCCAATTTTTTTATCGCCGGCCTGTTGGCGGTCTTACCGCCGCTTTAACACCGTCCGCCAGGGTTGTAATGACCCCCTTCAATTCTACAAATACCACAAAGAGCTTCCCTTCATCCACATCTACCGTTCTCCATTTAATAGTAAGTAAACAAAATACCTGATCAATTGTACTTATTGTGTTTCTAAAGCCCGCCTGAAGGTGGCTGAGTGCTTGGTTGTCTTCAATCCAATCTTTTAGCCTGCTTAATATCTGATGGCAAAAGATCTTTTGTAAATTGTCCAGCAGGCTAATGGGTGTATAATTCCCTGGGATGCCTCTCTCCCCTTTTTTATGTATGGGGATAATGGTTGCACCCTTCCAGGACCGAGGGTAAATTCTGGTTGCCAAGACGGCATTTGAAAGTCTATTGACATAGGGGCCCCAATGAATAAGGTCCGATTTAAACATATCTGAAGGAATACCGTCTGGTCCTGGGGCCTTCCCTAACTTTTGGGCTTTGATGGCAAATTCTGTTTCCTTCAGTGTGAAGTGTTTCAGGATGTCCAGGGTCCAGTGAAGGAGTGGTAGTTCAACACAATTCACAGTGGCGCCATCAGGGACAAAATCGTACAGCTCCACAAAATAACTAGTCCAGGTTTCTGGGGGAATATGACACACCGGCCTTAGAACTTGATTACGGCCACCTCTGGCCACCAGGAACCAGAAACATTTAGAGTCTGAGTCCTTGGCGGCCTGAGCTAGTTCTTTCCATGATGTCTCTTCCCAATTATTTTTGCTGGACTTAAGTATGGAAGCATAGTTTCGCCTAGCAAAAATTATCTTGTCTCTATCTTTAGATCTTAATACTTCTGTCAAGGCGCACTTAGCCTTCCTACATTCTTTACTGAATCATCTATGCGTGGCGTGAGCGCCTGAATAGATATTCTCCCAAATAGTTTTAAAGAATAGCTCTTTAAGAGTGGAAAAAAATCAAAATGCAAATTCATTACCTCATATGGAGTGTACGAGGAGGAATCCATAAATGGCTGATGGGTGGCGACTAAGGCACACAATCTATCCCATAATTTGTGCGAATTGTTAAATGACTCCCATCTCACCACACTCTCATTAGTTGACACCTCCAGAGCCTCAGGAGCTGCATAAACAGAGGGGGGCTCAGTACTGAAAAAAGGCTGTCTATCAAAAAGTATTAGAAGGGGTGCATGATCACTGGTGTATTGATTTCCTACTCTTAAATCTTTTATAAGATGCCACATCCTTATATCAATGAGAACAAGGTCCAAAATGCTACTATGTGACCCTCTAAAAAAAGTTGGTTTGGCAGGGCTGTCAGAGGGAAAACACCCATTACCTGAATGGAGGCCATGCAATAGCATGAGATCCATAATCTGGAGAGCCCTATTGCTGATTTTAGGGGGCTCCATCTGGGAGGAGTGGGGGGAGATATTCCATATTAGGTTTTCTAGCTGCGTAGCCTCAGAAAAGGCTAAATTGGGCTTGATAGATGCATTAAAATCCCCAGGTATAATAATGTAGTGCGTTAGATGAAAATCCGAGACAAGGGAATTCAGTGACTGAATAGTGGGGGACAGCTGATTAGGAAGGTCTGGTTTTTTATAAAGGTTAATACACAAAACAGAAGGGCCTTGATTAGACTGAATAGTGATGGCTAAGATATTGGGGGAGTCCACGTATATTTCTCTTGCTCCAGCCACCTCAGTCATTCTTATCCAAGTAATGAGACCCCCTGCTGCTCTACCGGCAGATGATCGCTTGGCTTCTTTGCAAAACGAACAGAACCCCTGTCTATACATTTTGTAAGTGGCCCAAGTTTCCTGGAGCATGTAAATGCTAAAATTGTCTATGAATTCCCCCCATTCAGGATCAACTAGTTTGCTGCGAATTCCGGCCACATTCCAGGACAGGAAATTAATCGCTGTAGATTCAGTAAGGCAAACGTCTTTGTGGGGAGTGACAGAAAGGTTGGGTCCAATGAGGAGCTCCTCGGAATTAACAGCTGCTGTGATATAATTAGGAAAGGATGACTTCTTACTTGAATCCGTGACTTCCAAAATTTGGGGAGCATTAGAAAAAGGTGAGACCAATGACAGAGAACTATTTCCACCCTTAAAAGATGTGAGAGGGTTCAGTCAATCAATGTCAGATTTAATCGCCAGGCAGTCAGGGTCAGATACATTCGATTTCTCTGGAGCAAATACAGGATTCTCCAGCACAGCTGCACAAGGCATTTCTTCAATAAAGGCTAGATGCCCAGTGGCCTCACTCGACATCATAGAGTTCTGGGCAGGCGAAGAATTTGTCCCCAAGGTACTATTAACAGGCCGGCTGTCACTAGGAAAAATAGCACTTCCCTTCTGTGAAAAGTTGCGTGCCTCCACGGAAAGTAGGCCCTTATACATTCAAACACTCATCCAGACAGCAGTTATGCACCCTGCAGTATTGGAGCCAGATGCACACATGGTTAGATATTCTTTCACTTATTAATACAGCCAGCATACAATTTACATAGTCACTTACATGCACATATACAGGCCTATATAGTTACTGAAAGACCAGAGATGTACTGCCATGTTTACTTGAACATATAGTGCTCACCCATAGCAGGTCCAATACCCTTGCTCAAACAGTTAGGGAACTACTGAGACAACCTAGTTATCTATGTAGAGAAGCTGTCCTTTAAACAAAGCTTGGGCATACTACTGGACTTCCTGAGTGATACCTATTTATAAAAGGATGTAGCCACTCACACACGCAGCCAAACTTAGTAAGAGCTACTTATACATGTGTGCACATATCTAGCCAGCAGCTATATGTGCTGTAGTATAGGCCCTACTGGGCAACTGATACAGTCACTCCAATATGTAGTCAAGTACTGTGATAGCCTAGTTACTCTTTCAGATGAGTAGTCCTTTAACCCCTCCTGTGCTGAGCCTTTTTTTTGGCTATTTGGGGCAGTTCGCACTTAGGCCTTTATAAATTTTTTCACATGAGCTACCCATGCCAAATTTGTGTCCTTTTTTTCCATCATCCTAGGGATTCTAGAGGTACCCAGACTATGTGGGTTCCCCTGAAGGAGACCAATAAATTAGCCAAAATACAGCAATTTTTTCTTTATTTTTTTAAATGGGAAAAAAGGGCTGCAGGAGAAGGCTCATGTTTTTCCCCTGAAAATGGCATTAACAAAGAGTTTGCGGTGGTACAAATCACCAACTTCCCAGCTTTCAGGAACAGGCAGACTTGAATTAGAAAGCTCCATTTTTCAACACAATTTACAATTTGACAATTTGACATTTTAGAGACATATCCCATTTTTACTATTTTTTGTGCTTTTAGCCTCTTTCCAGTTAGTGACCAAAATGGGTGAGAAACCAATGCTGGATCCCAGAAAGCTAAACATTTCTGAAAAGTAGATAGAATTCTGAATCCAGCAAGGGGTCATTAGTGTAGATCCTACAAGTGTTTCCTACAGAAAATAACAGCTGAAATAAAAGAATATTGAAATTGAGCTGAAAAAACTGCCATTTTTCTCCACGTTTAACTCTGTAACTTTTTCCTGTGATGTTAGATTTTTTTAAACAATATACCGTTACGTCAGATGGAGGATTCTGGTTGTTTGTAGGTTCATCAAGAACCCTAGGTACCGAGAGCCAATAAATGAGCTGCATCTTGCAATGAGTTTTCATTCTATTCTGGGTATACAGCAATTCATTTGCTGAACTATGAAAAGTGAAAAATAGGTATCAAGAAAACCTTTGTATTTCCAAAATGGCCACAAGATAAGGTGTTGAGAAGCAGTGCTTATATGCACATCTATGAATTCTGGGGTGCCCATACTAGCATGTGAATTACAGAACATTTCTCAACACCCTGTCTGCCCCACTCCTAAGAGACACAAACGCATGCACTCAGGCACATAACAGCCATCCACCTCACATCAGCACACTATCCATGCACCTGCACTCAAGTCCAGCAGACATACACCTCCAAACCACTCCCTCAACCTCCACTTCCATCCCTCCTCCCTCATCCCGCCCCACCATCCCTAAGATGATATTCCTTGCCCAACTTGACCTCTTTGCTCCCCCTCCAACCCACCCGTCCTGCCTGTAAGAGCAGGGTCACAATGAGCCAGCTCAGCACCTCAGCCAAACAGTCCACGAGGACAGTGGAGGCACCTCCTAGTTGTGGAGGCAAGAAAGGGAAGGATCCCACTCCACCACACAAGAGAGGGAAAGATCCCACTCCACCACTTAATAGAAGGAAGGATCCCACTCCACCATCCAAGAGAGGGAAGGATCCCACTCCACCACCAAAGGCCCTCTCCACCAGTGGTGAGCAAGGAGTCCTCACCTCCAGCAGAGGCTGGGAGGGTTTCCCTTCCAAAAGCAGTGCGCAAGGAGCCCTCACCTCCAGCAGAGGCTGGCAGGGTTTCCCCTCCATCAGCAGTGGGCAAGGAGCCCTCATCTCAAGCAGAAGCTTGCAGGGTTTCCTCTCCATCAGCAGTGGGCAAGGAGCCCTAATTTCCAGCTGGGACACAGCAGCCCTCAGCTCCAGCTGGGACACAGCAGCCCTCACCTTCAGCTGGGACACAGCAGTCCTCACCTCCAGGTGGGACACAGCAGCCCTCACCTCAAGCTGGGACACAGCAGGCCTCCCCTCCAGCTGGGAAACAGCAGCCTTCATCTCCAGCTGGGACACAGCAGCCCTCACCTCCAGGTGAGACACAGCAGCCCTCACATCCAGCAGAGGGCATGTAGGCCACCCTCCATGGACTGTTGGACAAGGAGCCCCCTCCAGAACCAGTGGGCAAGTTCCCCACCTCAGAGACTGTGACCTTGCACTCCCTAGCAAAGAGAAATGGGCATGGACCTCCTCCAGAACCAGTGAGCAAGTTCCCCACCTCAGAGACTGTGACCTTGCACTCCCCAGCAAAGAGAAATGGGCATGGAGCTCCCTCCAGAACCAGTGGGCAAGTTCCCCACCTCAGAGACTGTGACCTTACACTCCACAGCAAAGAGAAATGGACATGGAGCCCCCTCCTGATCCAGTGGGCAAGTTCCCCACTTCAGCTGAGGTGCCCCCAAACCCCCTTCCCACTGAGGTGCCTGGCCATTCACAACATGATGCCCCTGCACAATGTAGTGCAGATTTTGTCAGGGAACAAGTTGGGCCTTGAACTGTGCCATGTGGCCATGTGGGCCTTTTGTACTTTGGATTGGCCATTGGCCTTTTCTGAACAGTGACTCAAATATCTCTTGACACATGAACAATATGGTGGCTGTTGGCATCAAATTACACCATCAGTTCTGGCAAAATGTTGTCCTTGCATTATTATGACATGTGTCCTGTGAGACTGTTTTCCCTCTGCAACTGGTTATGTGTATGGTGTGTGTGTTTGTGTGTGGTGTGTGTTGTGCGTGTATGTGTTAGGCAGCGGTACTCAGTGTCGTCGTCTTCGTCGGTGTTGGTGTTCCAGGTGGAGCATGGCATAGATGATCATCGGAAAGACTTGAAGTTCCCATTCCGTGGTGGTGTTGATCTTCTCTGTGTCTCCAATGGCGAGTCTTTTGTCTTCTGTGAAGTGTTTACGTCAAGCTTTTGATGGTGTTGGTTTGCCCCTGAAATTGTGGTGGTTTGTGATGTCATAATATGGTGGGGGTACCTTGTCTTCCGCCGGGCTGTTGATTGCTATCGCCGTGGTCAGTGCTGTTTATACCCTGGCGGTTGATGTGGTACATTGGCTGTCTATGGGAGTTATGACCACCATAGTCATAATTTGGTGGTAATTACCACCAGCCTGTTGGCGGTGTTACCACCACTTTAACAGTCACCGCCATTGTCATAATGACCACCGTAGTCTTTTAAACAAAGATTGGGCCTACCACTGGATTTTCTGAGTCATAACTACTTATAAAGGGATAAAGCCACTCATACATCTTGTCAGACACAGAAAGACCCACTTATACATTCATGTTGATATCCACACAAGCAGTTATGTATGCTGTAGTGTGAGACTCAGGAGGCAACTCATATAGTTGATGTGAGATGAAGTCAACTACTATCATAACCTAGCTGTTCGTTCAGACAAGTGGGGACAGATGTAGCAAAGTGTTTGCGCCTCGCAAACGGCGAAAATCGCCGTTTGCGAGGCGCAAAAGCCACTTTGCTATACAGAAATGCATTTTGCGAGTCGGCTCCGACTCGCAAAATGCATTTCCGACTCGCAAATAGGAAGGGGTGTTCCCTTCCTATTTGCGACTCGCAGTGGGATGCAATTCCATTTGCGACCGCGTACGCGGTCGCAAATGGAGTCGCAGTTACCATCCACTTCAAGTGGATGGTAACCCACTTGCAAATTGGAAGGGGTCCCCTGCCCTGAAAAAATACCGAAACAAAAGGTTTCGTTTTTTTTGCAGTGCAGCTCGTTTTCCTGTCAGGAAAACGGGCTACACTTAAAAAAAAAAAAACTGCTTTATTTAAAAGCAGGTCGCGAACATGGAGGTCTGCTGACGTCAGCAGGCCTCCATGATAGCGAGTGCCTATACTCGCAATGGGGCCGCAATTTGCGATCCACCTCATGAATATTGATGAGGTGGGTCATTGCGACCCCATTGCGAGTCGCAGTCGGTGTCTGAGACACCGTACTGCATAGCAATTTGCGACTTGCAAATTGCGAGTCGCAGGGACTCGCAATTTGCAAGTCGCAAATTGCCAAGTTGCTACATCTGGCCCGTAGTCCTTTAAACATGGTTCGAGCCTACTACTGGTGAGCCTGAGTGTACAGTTTACTGTGACCTTGTCTTGGCATTAGAGCAGGGTGTTTTGTCAGAAAAGGTGAAACATGTTGTTCTGAGTTTAACTGATATAGATGTGCACTTCCAGGCACTATGCCCAGGTGTATATGTTGTCTGTTACCAATGTTACATCTATTAACAAACATATAGACCACTCACACAACCAGTTACACACTAAAAGAGACTAAAAGAGACACTTATAAATTCAAAGAGAGAGTCAGACATCAGCTATGTATATATCAGTATTGGGGCACATCCATAAAGAAACTCATAAATTCACTCACATATGTAAGGAAATTCAACACAAAATAGTCTCCCATCTAGAGAAATAGTTCTTTACACATGGGTGAGGGCTACTACTGATAAGCCTAATGCACATTCTGATATATGCATGGACATAGTAATGTAGATAGTCACACCCAAACACACACTCATGCACACACTGACATATTCAAACACACACACATGCAAGCACTCAGACGCAAAGATAGACATCTGTTAGTGTGAACTGTAGGAAGATAGTGTGTGCTATATATGCATTAAGTACTATATATAATTTTAGATGTATACTGAGATATTTCTTGAACTATTTAGACACTAAAAAAAAAACACTTATGTATGCATTTAGTTACTTAGGGCCATATTTATACTTTTTGACGCAAAACTGCGCCGATGCAGTTTTGTGCCAAAAATGTTAACACCGGCTAAAGCCATTTCTTAGCGCCGCTCGGGCATCAAATTTATACTTTGATTCATGGCAGCGCAAACCACTGGTGTGAGTCATTTTTTTCGATTCAAACCAATGTGTCACGTCGTAAAGAAAAACGATGTTAACGCGGTGAAAATGACTTTGATCCGGTTCACAACGTTGCAAACTGGAAACGTGCCTTTTGCTGCAATTGCATCAAAAAGCGGTGCAAACACTGCAAAATGTGCAAAGGAGAGCCTAAATGGATCGCAGAAGCTTTGAGAGACCCCAGGAAGATGACAACCGGCCAAAAACCAGAGAGGAGGACCCGCACAAGACCCAGGAGAGGGAGAAGAAGAAAAGGAAGTGTTGGTTCAGTGCAGAGGAGCAGGAAATACTGGTGAAAGAGGTGACGGATCACCAGCACCAACTGTTTGTCACCTCTAAATTGCCAATTAGTAGGAGAGAGGCAATTTGGCAACAAATTGTTGACAAGATAAACAGTGTGGCAGAAGTACGGAGAACAGTCATTGAGTGCAAGAAACGCTGGCATGACTGCAAGTGAAGGACCAAGGAAAAGATGGCCAGGAACAGGAAGGCAGCACTGCAGACTGGAGGTGGGAGTCCAGCACCGCAGGAGGCCCTGAACCACATGGAGGAGATGGTGGCAGCCATCATCCCTGAGGAGATCGTCACAGGGATTCAAGGACAGGACAGCGCAGACTACCAGGAGACAACACAGATGCAGGGTAAGTGGCATGGGAAACTAAAATGGCTATTTGTGAACTGGAAGCAGGGGGGGCTACCTACTACACAATGCACGGAAGTCATGATAATCAGGCAGTGGAATGAGCAAAGGGGCACAACACAGGGGAATGGGCTGTTCAGAGGAAACCTGGGGCACAGCACTACACTACAACAACAACATTTGCATTGGGGTATGCTGCCATGCCAAGGATGATGGAAAGGTAAAGCCAGTCCAGGAGGGTAGGGTACAACGTAAAACTGGCCTGCTGTCACATGACAGCTGGTATTCTCCCTACTTGAACTAGGGCTCAATTAAATGTCTCAGGCCATTTTCGCAAGTGGAATTTAACATTGACAGCAGTTACCACTACCACGTGTGTAGGTCAAGTAGCTAATGGCAGTTACGTGCCCATGGATCAAACACACCCAAATTAGAGAGTTTGGGATGAAAATGTTATCAATCCCCTGTAATCAATAAAAATGTGCTAAACCAGTCAAATGTGAATGTCCATAGTCGCTACAAACAGCAGCCATTATCATAAACATTATGAGGTACACAGCAGTAATATCATACCCATGCTGCATATGTCAGGGTCCACCCTGTGCCTGGGTCACAATAGCTACAATGACACCATGCAGCATCCCAACCGTTATACTGCTCAGACAACAGCATTGAGGGCGAGGACATATGTAACTGGCTAGTGAAATACACCCGCACAGTCAGATGAGGAAATGGAACACTGGTAGGACCATCAGTGCAATCCAATGTAGCACACATTCCCCAACATCAACATTACACACTACCAATGCTGACATCTGTAGCGTGCCATGCCAATGCCATACATAGTATATGCTAGGTCTCAGCAACATATAGCTGGATGTGAAATATCAGAGACTGGGGCAGTTCCACATTGTTAAGTTTAGGGCAAGTGCCATCAGAACACCCACAGCCAGTGCAAGGCCACAACATGAGAATGGAAGTAGCCGGAGGGTTGGATAGGACAAGAAGGTGGCAACTTACAATTTGGCCAGAACCTACACCTAGAGATTATGACGCTGACATTTCCCCAAACTGCCCACACTACATTTGACATGCAAGTGGGGCATAGACCTGGGAGAATGCTAATATTAAAGACAGGAACAATGAACAGGAACCAATATCACAATGTACAACAAACAGGAAGTCAAGCACGTCACGTTACAAATGCCACAACACAGACACACTAATTGTACTATATCTAATTGCAGAGGACGATGGCTCTCCTGGGGATATGCCTGTCCTGGACTTCCTTGATGACATGGATGACGAGCTGACAAACATCAGCCAGCAGACCCTCCAAGATGTCCTTGGAACCTTTCATACCCCACCTTCAGTTGCAAGGAGGAGCACAGATACAGCATCCATTACAGAGGACCCACCAACCACCGCAATTGTACGACCTGAAAGCTCCAACCCAGCTGAGGACTGATGATACTGGAACCAGCTTTGAGAGGACTGTAGGAGTACAGCAGGAGCTGGCCAAGGAGGTACAGGTGAGGATGCAAAATATGGCAGCCAGACTAGAGGGGGTGCATTCGTGCATGATGTCAACTGCAGAACAGGCAGCAGCCATGCAAGGGTGAACATCAATCTTGCAAGAATTTCAACAAAATGTGAAGGAAATCAGCACAGCAGTAACAGAGTTGACACAACACCTCCAACAACAAACCTTTCAACGCATGCACAAATGCAATATTGACCCCCTCAGGGCTGACCTGGCTGCCTACCGCAGTGATGTAGCTGCTATCCTTAAGTACCAGCAGCTCCTCCTTGCTGCAGTACTGCCCTCAAAAGCCCCACAGTGGCAGCTACCGGGATTTCTGACTCCACTTCTTCAAACACTGAAGTGTTTGTGGCCCCTTCACACCCACCACCACCAAGGGCAGAGGACACAACACACACATCAGAAGATGAAGACGTGGAACAGATCACCTTCACCCGTAAGAGTACCCGGTAGCACTAGTCCCTGCCACATGGCCACTTATAACCAAGGTCCTGTGCTTTGTAACATGCCAGTTGGCAACAGCTGCTCACAAGCACTGTTCTCCAGCCCACTGTTTACCTTGTCCCTATGCCCTGTGATTGTCTCTCACTACCTCATTGTCAATTCATGTCCCTCTGCACTGTATGACACTTCACCCCAGCATGTCCAATGACATGTCCTTTTGCACTTGTGTAAGATCACAATGGAAGGAGTCACACTAATGGACTCACAATCCTGGACTATGTAAAATAGCACTACATCACTTTAAAATAAATAGCACTTACACAACCACTTTGTCTCTGTGTAATGTGACACATCAAACGTGAGGGAGATTAGTGATGTTTGCCTCATGTCAATGCACATAGAATGTCAAACCACTACCCTGAAAGAAAGTGGGCTGATAACTATGCACTGTGGTCTGGATTGTACCATCATCTGCCCTTCCTGAGGGTTAATTCTGAGGTGAATAGAAACTATACGGTATAATGCTGTGTTGGACAGAATAAGTCTTCTTCAAGGGATGACAAAGCCAAAAAATATTGTCTTCTAATTTTTCTTCCAGACAATCTTTACGTATGTGACATTTGATTCAAACTTTTTTCTCAGACACGCCATACAGCAGGAATGGATGTGTATGAGTGTACGTACAAATAAGTACCCTGCCTGTACTATGTAACAAATGAGAGGTGTGAGTTATGTATACTATACTACAAGAGATTATACCACAACTCACCCTATCAGAGCTCACATGAACACCAGGCTGCAGGCAGACGTAACACAGTGTCCTCAATACGAAATCTGGTCTCAAAGTATGTCAGATTGAAAACATACATCCAAACTTAACAACACATTGGGAACCATAGTAACCTTGAGTGGTTGGTGCAATGGATGGCAGATGCATAGAGAAGGAGCTTTGGGGTAGCTGCCAATTCTCAATTGGGATTTGGATTCAGGATGGAACACAAATACTACATTGACACTGTTCACCCATGCCAAGTCCCCGATCCCCAACCATATGACACATACTGTAAAGGAGTCCCTAAATATTTATTTACAGTAAAAAAGGGTAATAAAACTAGGGGAAACACCTTAACTAACCTAACCTATCCTAACTACACATTACCCACAACTGGCCCTAACTACCCTAACCTAAACTTACTTATCACATTTAACTAAACACTCTAAACATCACCCCCTACCCCCCTTATATGACGGGACACATGGAGGACAACATATACTAACCTAAACACATACTATCTTATACTATACAACTATATATTTTTTAGTAATTTGTTTTTTAAATATTTTTTTTATTTTTTTTATTTTTATTTAATACACAAAAACCCCAACATCATCCAACACCCACCCACCCACACACATAAAAAAAAAAATGTACAAATATCATACCCTCCACCCCTAACCCACTACTACTAACTAAACAGCCTATTCTAACCTAACACTAAGCCCCCTAAACCCAAAAAATAAAAGAACCAGGAAAGAGGAGGGAGGGGAGGTATCATATTCACAAGTTCGCCCTCCGCAGGGTCTTCTTAATAGCACGCACCCTCTTATTTATTTGCGACACCTCCTGCTGCAGCCTGTCCAGTCTGCGCAAAATCCGTTGCATGTCACGTTGCATAGCACAAAAATCACCAGTGTCAATGACTGCAGCAGGGGTGGTCTGAGTGCCAGTTGTTGAGGGTTGTCCAATGGGTGGTGCCATGCTTGGAGGGGGAGGTGCAGGTGCTGCTGTCAGTGGTCCTGGAGCTGAGGAAGTTGATGGTCCTGCAGTGGTGGCTGGAATCTTTGGTGCCACCTGGGTCGTAGTGGTGGTGCTGCTGGTGGCGGCTGTTGTGGACACAGAAGGGCTCCCTTGGGCAAATGCCCTCCACACCCCTGAGGCTCTTTCATGGTGATAACGCCATGCCATGCGGTAGAACCCAGACTCCACATCCAGAATGTGGTGGTAACGCATCGCCCTCCGCTGAAATTCATGGATCTGGCTGGCATCGCTTTTGGCTGCTGTTAAAAAAGATAAAGCCAAACATTAGGTACATCATTGTGTGATACAGCTACTGATGAGAATCAAACAATACATCAAATGTAGCTGAAACAGGCTATATCACCATACAGATCACAGATTCTCCTTGAGAAAGTACATGCCAATGCAGCCTACACATGTCCTATCTAACAGCACAGCAATGCTCTAAAATATGTGTACCAACTTAAATGATTTAAGCATCATTGTTCAGCCATTATTCACGTAACAAATGCTGCAAGTCCTCCACATGTGACAAGCCAACTAATGACTATCTTCTGGAGGACAATCGAGGGCCACAAGATCTGTGATTTGTGAATGGAATTGCCAGGATGGTATGCAGTTGCTAATCAAGAGTGGGTATCCTAGGTTGTGACAAGTGATTTACAGATTTACATGTCTGTGTACTACACTTGGATCATCACACCTAGGTAAACATTTCATAACCCTAGGCCTGTGCCTCGGGGTGGGGGGTGGACAAGCAACACATACTTTCAAACATCAGGGACACCCAGGAAGCTTTGGACAGCTGTACATAGGTTTAGTCAGTCCACCACAGGTAAGGAGGGTGTCCAACTAGGATAGACACAAACCTTGGACAATCCCATCCACATTTATGTTTGTAATTGCAGACAATTGTCAACGTCATTTGATACCACCAATACCTGTCCTACAACAAGAGGATAGATGCAAGCACACATCTGGGCATGAGCTGCATGCACACCTATGACATTGTACTCAAGTGCCACATACACGTAGCACAACATGTGAAGCTAGATGCTGCTAGGAAGTCAAACATACAGTTCAACATGTTAATAAGTGAACAGGGGGGCTCAAGTCTATGGGTAAGACTTTGGCATCCCTATTCTGTGAGATTCAGGGTCTGACTTGCTGACTAAATCTTGAAAATGGCCCTCTGCTAAATTTTCTTTACAAGAAATTTAACAACAAATGTCACCCTATTCACATGGCCGTGCCTACAGGGCTGCACTACAATCCCAAAATATGACTATACGCTACTGATTGTCCAACTCAAATATGGAAAAAAAAGAGAAACTCCAGTCAAGTTACATATCAGATCATGTGCCAGCACATCATACCTTGCTATGTGTCCAACACACAGGAGTCAATCACACAACAGCTGCAAACACAACTCAGAACAGAAATATCAACACTTACTGGATATGTCTGGGTCCTGTAAATCGAGCCACTTCGCTAATTGTGTAAGGGGCAGGTCCACCTGTAAAGCATGGAAGGGTGAAATGTGCTCAATGTATGTGCAATGTACAACACTTTCAATAAAATTACTGTGTGTGACATTATATCTGAAAGTGCAGCCTCTCAGGCATGATGATACTCCAACATACATAGCACAGCAAACATGTATAGACCCTGTCACTCCAGTAAGCGACACACACACACATCTGCACACATGCAGTGGCCCTAACTATCATGTGGTGACAAACATGATCCATCAATTGGTTGCAGACTCATTTATGGAGTGTACTCCTTTCATCATTTGTAGTAATGAGAGACATGCAAAGCCACATTCTTGGAGCACTGCAATACCAGTCACTTAGGTATTGTGGCTTGTGCATCAAGGGACAATCAGTTACTGTGTGATACTCATGTGGGTTGATTGAAGGTCATGATTTATTATGCTTTCTATGGTCCCTTACATGTAGGGCCTGTGTTGTGTGAAGGTTACATATGCTACATTTATAGTGTACCCTGAGCCACATATGCCCCCAATGACACCATAATGGCAGGGATCCTGTGCGTTACTTGGTGACAATCTGAGGCAAACCATTGATTGGTCATTTTTAATATTTCAATACAGAGATAAAGAAATATATGCTGACAGTGTATATTGTGGTCATCCATGACAGAATGCATGGGCACAGGTGTAGTCATTGCACCTGAAATGTGTCACTCATTGCCCTGTGTACCCATAATGGGTTTTGGAAATCACAGTTAGCCACATTCATCATCTTACATTTGCCAAGTTGGGAGATCAGCGGGTATACAGCAAACTGACACTGTCACATTATTGAAACATGGTTTAGCAAATGTGCTACTGTGTCAATCATGACGATGTAGGTTTCAATTTGTATGTACCTTCGGAATGGCCGCAGTCACAGGAATTCCGATCTTCTGATCTTAGCATACACCCATGTATGTGATAGCCTCCATACTGGGAAGTTAGCTGTTGTACATATGCTGCACTAGATTAGCAAGGGTGTACCAAACATAAACGAGCAAAGTATTAGGGAACTTTATATGTATGATGGAATTGGTCAAGGGTCCCTTGCACGACATCATGCACGTAATACATTGTGACCATGCATTCCCCAACGTCAGGTATCCCATGATGACCCCATAACTTATGAGAAGTACATGGCTATAGAGTAACACAGATGGGAAATGCATTAGCTCTGTTCAAGCTAGTGTGCCCAAGACCAATTTAAAACACACAGGTACACTGAACAGAGGGCCAGGGATAGTTGTTATCCCTTGATTTGTATAATTTGCTTCATGTTATACGCTACAGCTATGGAAAGTAGCACCAAACCTTTAGATATGAACCAGTGTGGATTACTTTGGCATCCATTCATAATTTAATTGCGGCACAACCAAGTCAAACTATCAGCCTAAGATATTACCTGAGGTTACAAAGAAATTGGTACTTATGGGCCAGAATACAGTTCAGACAAGTATTCAAAATAATTGGGGAACACATTAATTCTTTGCTTTAGCTTGTGAAAAACATCTCTTTCCTGGTACACTCACAGACCATGGATAAAACATATGTTTGAGCCGCATTAGCATCATTTATTGACGTGAAGGCAGCACTAATTTACAGGCTCCAGTTGTGTTTTGTAAGTTAGTGCAGCTGTTGCGTGAACAAATGACGGTAATGTGTAGCAATTATTGTATAACTCAGGGTCACTGCATGTTTAACTTGCTTTTCACATGTCCAAAAACATTGACTGCAGCATATCAACAAATCTGCTACCGTCACTACAGAGCATTTAAATGTGCACTTTACTCTGAATTGTACTCACCAACAGGGCCACCAATCACAATACCAGGTGGTCCAGCAGGTCTTGCTCTCTGGCAACAAGGTCAGCCCTGCTATGCTTCAGTTGGTGGTCGTTGCGCGGTGTGTTAAAAATGCGACGCAGATGGTACAACACCTTTGACCACCGGAGCCTCCTCGCCTCTGTGTTATTCCCCTGTATCACCCTGCCACCTGCTTCTATCATCAAGCAGAGGAAGTGGCACACCAGCCAAATGAATGCCCCCAGCTCCAACTCACCCATTCTCCTCAGACGTGGCCTACCCAACATGACAGAAATAATAGGAAAAATAAAGGACACAGAGGAAAATGAAGGGAAAGGAGGGAGGAAAATGAAAGAAAAGTAACCATAAAGCAGCCTATCTATCCCCAAACTAACAGTACCCACAAAGGACTCCCAACAGTACAAAGACAAAATTAGACACCCAATATGACAAATAAACACTTACAATGAAGAACTAAGACAATTACAAATAAAACAGATGACAAATAGGATGGCACACAGGGGACAAAAGCACAATTGGAACAGACAAAACTCTAAGCACAGCCACACAGTCTAGAAAAATCACAGACCGCAAAGTGAAAGTGAAAGTACACCCACTGTACCAATTCTGTAAACAGGATATCCTATTACATCACTTCCTGCCTCAAATGCCATGCGTTTTTATTATGATGCGTCAAAATATTATGATGCGTACAGTCTGTGCGTCACTTTTTTTGATGCAAATGCCTAAAAATTACCTCACATCCATAGTTCAAAATATTTAGCATTGGTAACCAATTTCATGGGGTACAGTTTAGGATTTACCGCTCGGGCCAATGGATGTATCATGGCTGTGAGCATCATTTTTCTACGCATATGCAGCGATTTTTGATGCATATGCGTGTTTTTTTACGCATTTGCATCAAACTTTATGTCTTTTACTGGGTTTGGATGCTCCTGTTGTTGTACCGGATGAGCACTCTTCACTGACGCAATAGATACACAAACTTTTGGAATACAAATTAGTATTACCCAGTTTGAGCAATTTGTGCGTCAATAGAGGATAGCTAGGCTACACAACTGAATACATTAACTCATTGCCTGTGTGTCAATGTCTGTGAATTGGCTATTTCAATTTTAGTTGGGCCTCTGTGTGAACATCACAAGACGTGTTTTCATTAATGTGCTTGTATGCATGTGTTGTAAATGTGGATAACGATCAGATGCTATTTAGTGTGGAAAAGAGTCAGGAAATGTGTTTGTCATACACGTAGCAACTAATGCTGTGTGAACTTCCCTGACTTTTGGGACAAAAGCATCTTCCATGACAAACTATGCACAGGATAGATAGAGGACAGTTGATAATGGCAATGTTACAAGAGTAAGCCATCACATGTATTGGAATGTTGGATACCACTTCCTGGTCACTTGTTTGTATACTACCCATGAGTCAGACATTTGAAAATGCTATGTAGGTACAGTGTTTGTGACACAGAGTCCAAAACCAATCCAAAAATGTAATGTCACTCCACAGTTTGAGAGATATAAATGACCTATGTTTCTCTTGTGGCAGTGGAGGACCAGCAGACCAAGCTGCATGTGTTCACATATTTCCAGTGGTTAATTGCACAAAGGTGTCCAGTTCAAGTTTGTGTCCATGTATACCCTGTGTCATTATTGGTCTCCATGTTGTCACAGTTACGTGCGGGTTTAGTCATGAGTCTGTGGAGCCATTCCCTGCATTAACAGAATATCCTTCAAAGCAGAATTGAACGAAAGCCAAAGTGGAATCTACAGCACACATGGGGATAGTCCAGCTATGGCACTGCAGAAGTTTTATAAGACTAACAACAGGGCAACCTTGGTGTGCTCACAAAGTTAATGGGTCAGTAATTTAAAACCGGCAGGTTTAATCACAGCATTTGTACACAGGGTGGCCTCTAAAATTCCCAATGCAACTGGAAACATCAGTGCCTCTGTGCTGTTTAATCTCAAAGCTAGGCACCATGCAAGCACCATCATTGGGTTGCAGCCAATCTGAATCTGTGTGTGGACCGTCAGCGCACAAACATGTTTTTTCCTTTCATGCACAATAGCAAATGTTGTTTGTTGTGCTGGAGGCACCATACCCAATCCATGCACACTCCCATGGCACACTGTCACTGTGTGTCACTCATGCATATGTGAAACCCAAATAAGGGATGTGGCCGGGATTGGGCCATTTGAAGACTTGTCCCAGACCATGATATGACAAGTAAACTGATTACGCTATACAATCTATTTGAGGATTCATCGTAGACCTACCAGACATAATACCCCAGGAGGAAAGTGAGGGCATGGAAAGCAACTATGAAACAAATGTTGCCACAGGGAACCTTTAAGAAAACACAAAGACAGGAACCAATCAGGCTAACAAGATGGAGGCTCTGTCTGGAACTAACATGAACAAGGAAAATACACAGTGAGCAGACTCTGACTGGGAAAAGCTGGAACAACACTGTGGAAAATGAAAACTGTATTTGTGCTGTGGGCTGCAACATTACACAATCACCCAAAGCCTGTGTTACACAAGTGATTTATACGGCAATGCACAACAAGGATATACATTAAATGGCAGCTTCTAAGCCGTTCCAGGCAGCAGCCAGGGCAGTGCAGGTTCAAATGGCTGGTCTGCATGGAAGTGCTCACAGGTGTGTGCAGCTTCAGACTCTCACAAGTCCTGTAGGTGAGAATCAAGTTCAAAGGGCCAACAGTACCTTTTACATGGGAAGCAATGGACAGGTGATTACAGGTCTTACAGACTACCAGGCAGTGCATTATCAGACCTGAAGTCCATGCAGATAGATGAACTATGACTATGGCATGCCATACTAAAGAGAGAAGCACACTGGAGTCAGAATGTGAGTCTGGGTGTGTAGATGAAGGATTATCAGGGTACAAATAGTCCAGTTACAGGGCCCCCTAGAGAAGGGTGGGGAGAGACTGAAAACATGCCTGTGGCAGGACTCATAACCTGGGATGGCATTCACAAGGCATGTCTTGTGAGCAATGCTTGTCATACCTGGGGCACTCGTGCTATCCATTTGCAGCATACATGGACTTATTGTCACACATACTCCTTGCAAAGATAGCTGATGTCACACTTACTGCTGTCAATGGTCTGGTCATACATTCCTGTTACCAATGCAATGGCACATCCACTGCCTCATGTATGAAGCAGTTTTTTAACGTATGATTGATGGTGTCTTAGTTGTGAGCCATATGCTGCAAATAACCATGTTGCCAACATGGATGTGTGCCATAGCTGTGATATTCTGATATTGCCCTTCAATTGTGAAATGGACAGGATGTATGTCATTTACACTGTGTGTGAAGTTGGGTGTATATTCATACCAATCAAATGTGATGTGCCTTTTTCAGTATCCTAATCTGTATATCTGCAATTCTCCATGAGGCTAAACTATGATTATGATTCCTAGGGATCATGTGATGAATAAATAATTACCCAAACCATGATCTAGTGATTAGATTAGGTGTTTAATGACACATGGTAAGACAGTGGTGATGGTGAGTATAATTAAAAGAAGTTTTGCACAATGTGTTGTCTCCGCTGCATTCCTGCAGCAGTGTTTGGATGGTCCCCCTCATGTTGATGGACAACATCCTCCTCTTCCTCCTCTTCAGACATTTATGGGTCTGGTTCATAGAGGGAAATGTTCCTCCTTCCACAAATGTTGTGAAGGATGGCACAAGTCAAAATGATCTTGCACACCATATCAGGTGAGTATAGGATGCTGCCTCCGGTGATGTCGAGGCACCTGAATTTTGACTTCAGGATGCCAAAGGTCCTCTCTACTATGGTGCGTGTCCTCCGATGTGACTCATTATAGGCACGCTCTGCTGCAGTGCTTGGGTTTGCAAATGGGGTCATGATCCATGGCTGGATCCCATACCCCTGATCACCTGAAAGAGAAAATGTGTGAAAAGGTTTGATGGAGCTTGCACCATGATTATCACTTTGCATGGCAGTTGTTCTCTTGTGTAGTCTGTGACTCATCTGTGTTTGTGTTATTGTGTGGAATCCTAGGCTTCTAGGATGTACCATTAGCATTGGGATGTTACTGGGGCTGACATGATACTTCCATACACAGAATCAATTCCACAGTGGTGGTAACACGGTTGCATCTATATGGCCTGGACATCCCATCCATTTTAACAAATACAATATAATTTGTTAAACACCAGTGAGGTCCTTTGATTTGGCTAGGTGACAATGTACAACACATCTCCATAAGCTGGCAGCACTGACGTGTTGACAATTGACAATGCACAAATATCCCATGTGTGACAAGTTCTATGGCAGACCTATTTACCTGCACTCACCGAGTTTACTCATGTTCAAACGTGTACCTACACTACTGAACCTGGTGCAGTTAAGCTGGCTAACTTGGTTGTGGGGTTGAAGGTTTAAGTGTCAGAAGATCCATGTGCCTGTACATCTGTTGTGTATATGTGTAATTGTCTCAATCCATATGTGTAGCAATGTGCACTTTGCAATATTGTCACATCAATATGTGTTCTTAGCACAGTCTACTTGCTTATTGGTAGGGGGCAATGTCAGACCAGGAGTGATGTGAGATGGTACAGCCTCAATGATTCCATGTCCCATTCATTGGAGTCATCATCATCATGCTATGTGTGTCATGGTATTAGACCTGCAGGGAAACACATTGCATACCCCTTACACAGTACAAATTGTTTGGAAGGGTGTGTGATTGAGTGTTATTGATGTTATATTGTAAGATTCATCTTCCAAGTTGTACTGGCAGTTAAGGGTATGTCATTGTCACTGTGTGGTTTTAAATTGTTCCCTTGTGTCTGTGGACTGGCATCAGTTGTTATTTGCATCTGTCATTTGTCCCTAGGTGTGTATCCCATTGGGTCAGGATATCAAACATGTCTAGCAGTGTCACAACCTCAGTGTCTTCCTGGCCACGTGTCAATGTAGTGGTGTATGTGTTTGTGTCCTGCAGGGTTGCTGTGCGGTGTGTATTTAACTGGTTTTCTGTACTTACCAACAAGTAGGCCATTTCCATATTGTCCATCCTAGAAGTGTTGATTGATGGTGCAGTGGCGGAAGATGAATGAATCATGTACACTCCCAGGATACTTTGCCACAATATTGGTGATCAAACCTCAGTGATCGACAATGGACTGCACATTGATGGAGTGTGTGTGCTTCCTGTTGCGGTATAGATGCTCGGTTGCAGCAGGTGGCACAATCCGTACATGTGTGCAGTCAATGGCACCATGCATGTGTGGGAAGCCATTGATTTGTAAGAAGCCCTGTTTGGTCTCCTGCTGCTTCTGCTGTGTGTTGGGGAAGCTGATGTGACGGGTGTGAGGGATATGATGGCATCTAATACCTTGGGTAGGAAGGCAGAGAATGAGGGCTGTGAGATCCCGGCAACCAGGGCACCAGTGGTTTGAAAAGAGCCACTTGTCAACATGTGGAGGACAGCTAGCAGCTTGGTCTCTGGAGGAATGATGTGGGGTGTCTGCAAGACTGTAGACGTATTATTTATTTGTTTTCCAAATATTTAATTTCCATTAAAAAAATTGGCAATGCCTAACAAAGCACAAAGAAGAAAGAAACAGAAACAACAGTGTTACCTGGTTAAAAAAAAAGAAGATAAGTTGCAAAATGCCGATAGAAAAAAAACAGTCCCTGGTAAGACTGAGGATTTTTTGAAAAAAATATGCTGTAAAATGCAAGATAAGGGAAAGCTGTCAATTAAAAAAATAGAAGTTTGAAATGTGCTGAGGAAGAGCAAGCAGTACATGGTGTTAAAAGTAGGAAATCTAATAAGAAAAAACAGGAAGTTTGACTTGGAGATAGAAACAGTTTAAGGAGTTAAGAGTAAAAAATTTTGAAACAGAGTAATTCAAAATTTATTGAAGAAAATGAAGAAGTAGAAGAGGAGAGGTGCTGTTCTTAAGCAAAAGCAACATATTAAGAGTGTAATTGGAAAAGCATTTGCTGTAAACAGAAAACTTTTTCTCTAAATATGGAACAGAATGAAGGCACTAGATAGAACAGAATTGTGCATGAAGAAAAGATAATCAAGGAAAAAGATGATAAATAAAAGTAATTTTTGTAAAACTTTTAAAAGTGAATGGATGCACCCATCAAGTACATATCCTTCTTTTAAGGAAGAGAGTTACTTACAAGAAAACAAATTAGTGCATGCAGTTGAAACAACTGGTTGTTGTTTTGAAGTAAAAGCGGAACACCCATAGAAAAAAAGAGATAGTTCCTAGGAATGTAGAACAAGCGATAACTGAAGAGCTACAAGGAAGGTGTAAACAGGTCATTGTGTGCAAGTGGAAGTATAGCAGTATTTCTTTCAATCCATCAGAAATCAATTGATAAATTGAGAAATTTACTAAGACAATTCTCATGCAAAAGTCCACCATAAACAATTATAAGGCTTCAAGGATTAGATCCATGCAAAGTTTAGAAATACTATAACTTACAAGGATATTCACTACCATGTCTTCCAAAGAAAGTGTGTAAAAGTATGTTTCATCACCTTTAGAAGGTTAGCTGTGCATCACTCAAAAATGTGAAACTTAGTTAGGAGGCTTTACCATGTACAAATCCCAGCTTTAGATTTAGGAGAGATGATTAGAGCGTTATTACATAGTATTGTGGCAGAGGTAGAGTCAGTTTGTGACAATATTCAGTTTTGTGTCTTTGGTCCTGAAGAGGAGTTTAGGGAAAATGAAGAGGTATTGACATGGATGTTTAGAGCAACAGGACAAAGAGATTAGTATTGAAAAGATTGGAAAAGAGATAATCAAGTTTAATACACTGTGTTGAGAAAAAACAAAATGTGTATGTATCTGTTGTCACCACACTCACTATAAAAACCAAACTCATAAAGTAATTGTATGTTCTAAAACTGAGAAAGAAAACAGAGATAAGTGGCAGGAATGTGTTTGTAGAAAAATGATTTGATTTAGCTACAAAGTAAACAATATGTAAATATTGTTATGATAAATTAGAGGATAATGATGTGCAAGGTAGAGCAATATATAACAGATTAGAACTGGTACAGATCTTAGAAGAACTTTTACAATTAAATGTGTACGCGCGATCAGCTGACAGAGGAGGCGGCGGCAGCATTATTCAGGGCAGGAGCCCTTTAAATCCTTCTTCGCGCTCCCACCTCGCGGAACGAGCGATCAGCTGACAGAGGAGGCGGCGGCAGCATTATTCAGGGCAGAAGCCCTTTAAATCCTTCTTCGCGCTCCCGCCTCGCGGGACGCGAAATCAGCTGACAGAGGAGGCGGCGGCAGCATTATTCAGGGCAGGAGCCCTTTAAATCCTTCTTCGCGCTCCCGCCTCGCGGGACGCGCGATCAGCTGACATTGGGGTTGGTGACCAGCGATTGAACCCACCGCAGCCGTGAAGATAACACACTGCTATAGGTGAGCAGTATCTGTACCTTTCTGACGCTTTAGCTTTTTCAACAAGGTCCTAGTGGGGTGGAAACAGGGTGGGAACAGGGGAGGCAAAGTGCCTACAGTAAAAGGCTGACCAAAAAATACCTGCTAGATAAAAGGAGTCTAAAGAGTCAAGATGGGTAGACGGAAGGGGGGGGGGGTACCCTTGGAAAAGGCTGGCAATAACAAGACCCTAGACGGATTTCTCCAAAAAGCGGTTGGAGCACTAGAAAAGGAAATTGAAATGGTGGAGCGCCGTCTAACTGCCCCCCACTGACGGTAGTCAATTGCCCATCCCTATCCCCACCTCAAATTCCAATACATCTCCTCCATCCACCCAATTCACAGTCTCCCCGGCTATCTCTCCTTTAACTACCCAAGAGTCTATTGTGGAGACCCAGGATAATGCCACACAGCCACCAGAACTTACACAGCCACTCTTAGACAGGTCTCTACCCAATTCAGAGTACATCACAAAAGGTAAAAGAAAACAAGGCGAGGTAAATCTAAGGAACAAACGGGCCCGCACTCTGAGCTCCCCCAATCATGGCGTACCAACTCGGAACAAGGATTCTATATTAACTCAAACATATATTGATGACCGTTCAGCAATTGTTTATATAATTGAATACATAAAAGACGAGTTTTCCAAAAGGCTACATCCTATAGCAACTCGCCTACATGCCATTGAAGAGAAACTGGAAAGTCTTATCAAGTCCAAGCAGATGATCACCCCCCTTCCACCGGATTTGCAGTTTTCCCGCCAAATCCTCCCCTCGAGCCTTCTAGGCAACAGCGCAAGTAACCTCCCCCTATCATTGGGTACGGACCATAACCCTTCAATGAACTGCCCTGATCCTCTGCACCAACCAGTGAGGGCTCCAACTGCTAGGCTGGCTACCGCCTCAAAGGACAAGTGTACTAAGACTGTCACCCCCTTTCTGAGGGGGAATGGAGGAGCTGCTTCTTCCAATAACATGGGATCAAAATCCTACAAAGATATTCTTGATCAGAACTATCCACCAACAGATCGGATGCATAGGGATGAAGGAACCAACCTGAAAACTTTACATCTGCCGCCGGAATCCTGCCCATACGATCTTGTTATCACGTGCGTCCCAAAACTTAAAACTGACATTTCCGAATCATTCATAGAACTGAAAAATAAGGTCATACATTGGCTACATAGCAATGCCAGATTTGCATTCCATATGGTACCCTCAATATTAATGGTGAGGAGGGTGGGTTGGGTGGGTCCACTTAAGAACCCCGGTACGGGGGAATGTATTGTTATCAATTTTCACTCACCCACCCTTGTCCAGCAGCTCTCTCTGAATGTGTGCAAATCCAACCCTCTAGGGGGAGAAGTATCTTTGTGTAGACTCCAGGCTTTCTACCCTCATATAGTTTCATCAGCTATTAAGGGGGCGCCAATGCCACTTAGAGGTTCCACTAGCTCTCAGATGCAGCCTGTCCCCCAGTCAGGACGTAGCTCCCTTTCACCATCTCTTTCTGAAATCGATTGATTAAAAATCAGCCCGCGCATGGCCCACCTAAGCCTCAAGGAACTAGAAATTGGGATAAGAATCATCTTATAACCGGAACTATTGAAATACAAGGAATAGGAATAGGCAGTCCTGAGGCTGATCAGACTCTTACTGCAGACATCAGAGGCTCCACACTAATCCTTTCACCAGCCCAGACAGAACCCTCTAGGATGGAAAACAGCCCCTCTCTTTTCCCCTGTGATCAGAGCATGGAGACCTGCACTTGGGGAGCTAGTAAGGAGGGCATGGATTATGAGATCAACCCAGCCCCGGATTTAACAGGTACTACAAACCGCGGGTCCACTCCCCCTGTCCGGGCATTTGAACCGACTATGCCAGGCCCCGATCTAAACGGGGAGAGTAACACCATGGGTGACAATGTAGTAGAAAATCTAACTGAGGCCAGTCTAGCCATGATTGAAAGGGGTATTAAACCTCCCCATGGCACTTCATTTGCAAAAGGGTACTCTACGGCTAAAGCTTCCCAAGATAAAATAGATGGTTTAGACACAGTTCTTAGTTGGAACATTGCAGGGCTGGAGAATAAAATGGGTATCCCTGAATGGGGCAAATTTAGAGCTGAACACAAAATATGCCTCTTTCAAGAAACGTGGGCACTGGAGCCCAAATATAGAATTGGTTTCAAAAGCTATTGGGTCCCAGCAAGCAAGGCGATCTCCGGGAGACCTTCAGGTGGGCTGCTCATATGGCCTAGCTGCTCCCTCAAACGTCGGGTTGAAATAGTAGATATGGGCTGTCCCGATCTGATGGGTTTACAATACCATCTCTTAAGGAGAAACCACTCCTAATAATCAACATCTACAATAGGAGCCTGGGCAGTAAATATGAGTCAGACGCTTTGACTATTTTGGACAGTTTTCTTTCCTGCAAAATCTCCTCCCACTTTATTCTTATTGCAGGGGATTTTAATATTACCTTTGAGCCCTACTTGTTGGCCCAGGAACTATATAAAGAAGAGGACGCTTATTGGGGTATCCCCCAATTGGTGTCCAGCAAAAGACCGAGAATGAACAGATTAACACACCAAATCGTGGACATTACACTGGCACATGGTCTTCGAGCCTGTAACGGTCATTCCCGCTCGGACAATCCTCATCCTACATCTTCATCCTACATTTAGGCGTGGAGCCCAGAAGAGCCAGATAGATTATATTTTGCTTGACATTCGGTTGTGGGGTTACATGGCTGACATGAAGATTTTAGAACATGAGAAAGTGATCATGAGCCACTGATTTTATCGGTTAGGAGCCTATTACCTCTACTTGAAGCTCCTTGCCCCAAGATTTACGAACAGCAGCTTGCACTGACAAACAATAGACGAAATGTCAAATGGGAATTTGTGAGCACTGATTCAGTGACCATGATATCCTTGTATAGCCAGTTGGCTGACCATATGGAGCGAATGCCCCTGCTTTTAGAAGATGGTGAAGGGCTTATAGCAGCCCACACATTATTATTTAACTCTTTAAAATATCTTTTCACCAAAGAGATTGCTAGTAAAGCAAAAAAAAAGTGTAATGCAGGGTGGTTTAGTGCCGCATGTAGGGAAGCACAGCACAAACTATTGAGAGCTCTAAGAGGGGGCCAGACAGAGCGTATAAGGCAAGCAAGGAAAAATTACAAACAGGAACTTAGTGGAGCCCCCAGGAGACGGGATAAGCGTAGATGGGCTTCTCTTCTGGAGTCTGCAAAAGCTAATGGTACCTCGAAATTCTGGAAACTGGTGGCCGACGCTAGTGAAGAACCAAACGGTTTGCCCAGTGCCTCAATACTCCCTGTAGAGTGGACAGATCATTTTGGCTGATTATATTCAGGGCCTATAGATGTTACTACCAGGGAATTGAACCATATTATGACCCTTGAGACCTCCCCAATCAAATTCACCCTGGCAGAAACCAAGGCTGAGATTGTTTCACTGAAATGGGGAAAGGCCCCAGGCCTTGACAAAATCCCAGGTGACCTGTACAAGACAAGTCCGGATATATGGGCCCCATACCTGAACTTGGTCTCTAATGCAGTAGCTGCAGGAGCGCCTGTCCCGAGCTCCTGGAAGGGAGCGGAGATAGTTCCTATCTTCAAGAAAGGCAGCCCCTCTGACCCTGCCAACTACGTCCAATATCCTTACTTGATAATTTCCCAAAACTTTTTGCAAAGCAAGTCCTGTTTCATCTCGAAGAATGGATTCTAGAAACTAATGCCATCTCCAACTTGTAAGCAGGGTTTAGGCCAGCAGTTAGTACCATAGATCAAGTCTTAAGATTTCTAACAATCAAATGGAAGACTGTGGAAATAGGAGGGGGTAACCTGTTTGTGGTCTTCATTGACCTTAGAGCCACATTTGATCTGGTCCCCAGGAACCAGTTATGGCTGACATTAGCCAACATGGGCATCCCAAATGGTCTTTTGAAACTTATGGCCCGACTACACGAGAACACCTTTGCACAAATTAGGAGTGGCAAGGATGGCGATTTAACAGATCCAGTTGCCATTGAAAGAGGAGTCAGACAGGGCTGTGTCCTAGCCCCTACCCTTTTCCTCCTATTTATAAACAATTGCATTAACTATCTAGCAAACTGCACCAATGACTCCCCTAAGCTGGACGGGAATAAAGTGCCATGCCTGCTCTATGCGGATGACACTATCTTGCTGGCCAAAACACCCATGGGAATCCAAAATCTGGTTAACCAGTTCTGTGCATTTTGCAGAGATTATGGGCTGGATATCAATGCCAAGAAAACCAAACTTATGATATATAGTACCCCGAAAAAGAAGTTAAAAGCAAATATAATGATGGATTCAGTCCCTTTGGAGAGGGTAACAGAGTACGATTATCTGGGCATCAGACTATCAGATAAGGGCAGCTGGGATGCAGCCATAAGAAAAGGGGCACTCATTATCAGCCAAAGAAGTGGAGTGCTAGAACAAAAGGCTAATACTGTAGCAAGTTCCCCTCTGATTCCTATCTCCGAAATTTATAAAGTCCAAATCCGTGCTGCTGCTCTGTACGGAGCGGAACTCTGGGGTTCACACAGACAATTGGATACCCTCCAATCCAAAGAAAACTACTTTTTCAGACACATATCTAGGCTAGGGAAGGGCACGCCGATGATTCCCCTAAGATTAGACCTGGGTATTAATAGCATCAAAGATACAGCATGCTTAAGGCCGCTTCTATACTGGGTTCGACTTTGGAAAACGGAAGAACTTGAGCCCTTCAGGACAGCAATCAAAGATCTTATACCACCATTCCAGGGATGGGAAAAAGTTTGTTGGTTGAGGGAGAGGAAATCTGCCTGGGTTAAGCTGGGCTTCTCCCATTTTTGGGAAAATCCTGAGATGATTCCCGCTAACATCAGATTGCTGATCAAAGAACGATACTGGGGATAAATCCACAAGGAGCTTTTTCATTGTAATGGGCCAGGTCGGCAGACAGCAGAGTTTCTGCTGGTCAAACACGAACCTTGGCCCGAAAATTTCCTGGACCTCCCTATACCAGCACGTGCCCTAGCCCTATTCCTTCAGTTCAGGTACGGAACATTAGCAGTGAACAGCTTTACGGCCCGCTGGCCGACTAATAGTCCCGTGTCTGACAAATGCATAAACTGCCACTCATGCAAAGAAACTCCTGAGCATGTTCTATTTTTCTGCCCCTTGTATAAATGTCCTAGAGGAAGGTGGATTATTCCCTTGTGTAAGGTATTGCTATTACAAATTGAATTAGTGCCTACAGACTTTGCAAATATGACACTTCCACGCTGATAGTAAGCTCTGTTTCTAAATATCTGTCAGCAGCATGGACAATTCGTAGCAGGACTATTTTAGACCCTAGTCTACTGGCTGAAGAGAGGTCCAACAGCTAGTGGACAAGGATTTTTAGGCAGTTAGGGAATTCAAATATAATTATCTGTGTTGATATATCTATGATACCAGATTTTATTCTTGTCTGTGTTTTTAGCGGATTTTTTCATCTAAACCGATTCACAGTATCTTAGCACATAGCACTTTGCAAATGGTAAGATTTAATTCCCCTGATCCATTTACTTAAGACATGAGGCTAACCCTATCGTACCTTTTTAAATGCCCGGTATCTAATTTTCACAAGTACGAAGAATTTTACAAAGTATTATGAATCATTTTTTATGTATAATTTGCTCTAGAACAGTCTATATAGGTATCATTAGAAATGATTTGGTATACTATCTGTTTTAAACCGATTCATAGTATCCTAGCACATAGCACTTTGCAAATGGTAAGATTAAATTCCTCTGAATAATTTACTTAAGACATGAGGCTAATTTTATGGTACCCTTTTAAATGCTTGGTTTTTAAATCTTACAAGCCCAAAGTATTTTACGAAGTATCATGAACCACTTTTTAAGTATAATTTGTTCTAGAATAGTCTTTATAGGTAACATCAGAAAAGATTTGGTATACTATCTGTTTCTCTTTTAAGCTGTTCTGGTAAATGGTATTCAAAAAGCTAGGAGGCACCAACTGAGGAGTACAATTTAACATTTGGTCCGTTGGACAAGCAGTGTGTTAATTGTTATTGCTTTTCTCTTTCCGGGATGGTTATGATCTCTGTATTTTCTTGTACTTATGGTTCATTTTTATGCTTTTTAATGGTCTAACTCTAGACCGAATAAACTAATAATAAAAAATAATAATTAAATGTGTATGAATCAATTCTCATTCAAACTGTACTTCCATTTCAAGCAATAGTTCGAATGGAACCAAAGACAGGGAAACCTCCACCAACAAAGCTACAGAATGGACTTAAAGGAAGAGCTGTCTACTTACCTCTTGATTTAAAAAAAATGACATTGTGGGTATTTATAGAGATATTGATGAACCACTCATCATTCCAGTAAATGGAGTACCTACAAAAAAATTAAGAAATGGCGAGTTAGTGTATGTGAATAAAGTAAAAAAGCTATAATATATTTGAAAGAAAAAAATATTTCTACAGAAATGTAGATATTATTGGAGATGTAACTTGTATCGATGATGAAGCAATTACAATCAAGTGGACAAATAGAAAAAGTAGATAAATGGAAATCAGAAGAAATATATAAGCACCACAGTATCAATCCACTTCATTCCTAAGAAGCTGTTGGGGATGCCATTGATCTGTTTCAAATGGAACACACTAGCGGAGCTCCAATTAATGTATGGGAAAAAGCTCAGAGGCTCACTGTTTTCCACATATTTCCCATAGGAGTAGGTGTTTACTACAATTACATACCTGTACAACTACCAACAGCTGAATACAGGTCAACAAGACCTAGTCAGAGGACCCTAGGTTTCGCCAGTGTATTCCTTATAGGTTCTACCTATTATGTGAGAGTGACTTGTCAGGACTGTCTTACGCTGTGAACCATATTCTAAAGACAGGAGTTAATCTGCAAAATCTCTTTGCAAGGGACTTTGTTGACAAACTGCAAGGTAAGGATGAATGTCTGGAATACTAATTAATTTGATAACACGTCAATGTGGAATGAACTAATATTGATATTGTCATCATGGGGAACTAAAGTGTATGCTCTGAAACTCAGGTCACCTACTTGGTTTGTCACACCTAGTTGTGCAGGGTATGCATGGGATGATTTACTTCAATTTATAAGAGAGGCAAACTCTAACATTAAGGATAATAATTTGAAGACACCAGATGAACTATGCTCTTTGGATCTTGCTAATATGTAAAGATATTTGAATCAGAAGTTTCAAGCGATGCTGATCTTTATGTAAAATAAAATAAATCTGCCTCTTGGTAAAGTTACAGATTTCTTTTAGCACAAAGAGTACCAAGCAAGAGGTGCTACTCCTATACACATGCTCCTATGGATAAAGGATGCACCAAAATGTGACAGTACTGACAGTGATTACTTTGTATTGTCTGTGTTTTCACATCGGGACATATGTTCCTTTGAGTGCTGTGACAGGTTGAGTTTTATACTCAAACTCTAGGTGAACTCTTTGGGTTAGTGTAGGCATTGTCAACATGCAAAAGAGGGTCTTGAAGGCTTTCACAGAAATTTGGTACCTAGCAGAGGTTGATCCAGAGAGGACAGATATTGTAAAAACAAATATGTTGGACACCTACTATCCAAGAAGAAGTCCACACCTTAGAAACATGTGTCTTTATGAAATTCTGCAACACAATAGGTGCAGAAACAATGCAACAGAAAATAATGATGAAGGGAAATAATGCTGTAGTTGGTTGTGATGGTTGTTTGTTTTGACATGCAAAAAGTAACTTAATAAACCCCCAAAAACGTAGAGACTCAGTTACGAGGCCATTCCACAACTAAAGTTTCACTTTTAATGAGGCTCCAGTGGCACTGTGCCCTGCTTCATATCTACAAAGCGGCGTTGAGCCTCACTACATGGCTTAACGCTGCCTTGTACATATGGGCAAAGGGGCATGCAATGGGTGCTGCTGTGGGCATATCCACACAGTACCCATTGCTTTTTGACACTGCCCCAGATTTACAAGAAACCGTGAACCAGAGGCAGCAGCAAAAACTAACACCGACCCAGGGGTGGCGTTAGAGTGGCACAACAAGGAGATTTTTTTTGTTTTTTTATTGAACATAAGGCATGTCCCTGCGTTTTGGAAATGATGCAGCTTGCATCACCGAGCTGCGCCATTTCCTACAAAATGAGGATCTTCGTTTTCAAACAGAGAATTTTTTTTTCTACTTAGCACTTCTCCAGCTATTCAAATTTTGGCATTCTGAAATGGAATTACTTGGACAATGTGACTGCTACAAAGACTCCTTTAATGCTATAAGAGACAGCATTGAGTGTCCAATACATCCAACTACCTGAGAATGTGAAATGTGGAAATTGAACAAAAGTAAATAATTGCTACTGAGATAGCAAATGATAGTTCACTAAGTAGCAAGAGTTCCAGAATTCTCAGCCAAGATCCTCTTGGAAAGTCAATACTCAGAAATGAAGCTGCTATAGCCATGAATTGGGTGGAAATAGCAATGCAACAAGCAAGAGAAGAAAATGTTGACTTTGAACAGTTAGTTGCACAACTACATGATGAGCAGACAGAAATAAATAGAAGTGAAAGACAAAATTGAGCATGGATTCCTCCATAAAAAGAATCAATGTAAATGTCCAACATTTAAGACAGTTCTATTGTGTGTCAGCGGACAGGCTGGCACTGTGAAGAGTTTTTAAATCCAAGATCTAACCACTTACCTTCAAAGAACTACAGACTCCATTTTCTTGTGTGTAGTAACAGCACCTACTGGATTAGCTGCACTCAACACCAAATACATTATGTTGCATCCTGTTGAACACAATAATACACTGGAGTACCAAATGTTATCTGGTGAAACAAGTCACAACCGTTCCAGAGTTTGGAAGAAATTGAAACTTTTAATCATCAATGAGGTAAGCATGGTCTCAAACTTAATGGTGGCTTTTGTCCATTTGAGAATGCAACAGATACTGAAGACAGAGTATAATGTACTTTTTGGAGGAAAGCATGTAATTGATTTTAGTGATTTATTGTAACTTATCCCTGTAAAAAGACAGCCTATCTTTAAAACAGTTTTACATTAGGAACCTCAAAATACTTTAGGAAATATTGGAAATGTAAACATTTGGTTGAATTCCCAGATCAAAAAAATCTTTAGAAATGGGCTTCAAGCATCTGATGTGCAATATGGAAATATTCTGAATGATATTAGAGTAGGAATACTATCAAAAAAGGAAAATGTTCTTTGCAACCTCAACTTGTAAAGGACATATTTCATTCAAACAATTTAGCAACACAGTTAATGTTTGACTTTATTCAACAACAAACACCAATTGTGCGTCTAATAAAGTGATAGAACTAAAACATATTCTGTATCTCATTTTAAATCTTGTAGATATGTGGACAGGATCTGTACACTTCACACAAAACGCTCAAGTAGGTGACCAATAGTTCATGATGGATGTACTTGTTATCTTTGAAGATAAGATTTTACCTATCAACAACCTATTTGGACTAAGTGACTAAGTGACTCATGGCACCATGACTGTGAAAATTGTTCTTTTTCTTCAAAAACACAGATAGATTCAGAACGATTTATCTACTTAACTCTACCACACTGTCAATTTTGAGAAATTGCTTAAAGATGCATCACGGAATAACACTTGCACAAAATGTAACTCAGATTTTCTATCAACTTTGAATATAAGAAAAATTGGGAAGAATATCATCCTAATGTTCCAGGTATGCACTGCAGATGGTACTAAATTGGAAACAAAAATTACACATTTTAAGGCTGGGCTAATCTCAATTTGTTGGTAAAACCTATAACTGTATTGCCATTATTTTCATGAAGGACTAAGTATTACATCGGAACGCTACACCATCTACATAAAAAATACAACTGGATGGAGAGAGTTTAATGACAGCAACCTTATTTTCAAACAGAGATTACCTTATAAACTTCCAGATTCTTATGTTCTCTTTCTTGAACCAAAGTTCTAAGAAGGATAACTACTGAAAAATGGAAGAGTACACTTCTGGGACTTCTAATGCAATAAGTTAAGGTATCATAAAGCATACCAAGGGTGACAGGGTTCCAAATCTTGAAATGCACTTACTCTTGGAATGAAACAACAGGGATAGCACTAAATTGGAAACACACATCGCAAACTACAAACCAGGACAAATAACTGTTTATGGAGAAAGGAATATTACTTTTTTAAATAATTAAACTGGATGAACAGAATATCATAAGAAGAATGTCATATTAAAACACATATTTCAAGAACAGCTGCAAAATTATAAAAAATAATTAGAACTTTAGAAATATCTACTCCTGTTTAATGAATTGTCAGTTTCTACAACATCATACTGCCTACCCCTTCTGTGCCGTGGACGTAATGGTTAAGTCCTGCGGCACAGTGCTGCTGTGCCCAGGACGTAACCATTACGTCCTGGGCACACAGCCCAGAGGGAGCGCTAGCGCTCCCTCTGTGGGGTTCCCCCCCTCCCCCCCAAGTCAGGGGTGGAAGGGGAAGCCCTTCCCCTTCCACCCCAAACCCCCCACCCCCCCTGTGACGTCAGCGCGCAAGCGCGCGCTGATTGTCACAGAGCCTCCCCCTTCGCAATGCTTTGCATTTCTCTTCCGATCACGGGGGGGCCGAGAGAGGCTTCAAAGGGAAGGAAATGTATTTCCTTCCCTTTGAAGTCTCTCTCTCTGTGTTTTGGCAGCCAGATTGAAAGCAATCCGGCTGTCAAAACGCCCACTAGACACCAGAAATGTCTTTTGTAAAAATGAAACTGGCATGAGGGAGCGACCCCTAGGGCAAGGGTTGCTCCCGGGAGGCATATTTTTTTAAGGTCTTTTCTGCCCCCCCTGGGGGCAGATCGGCCTATTATTTGGCCGATCTGCCCCCGGGGGGGCAGAAACCTCTACTAGGCACCAGGGATATTTTTTTTTGTTGTTTTTGTTTTTGTTTAGTTTTTTGTTTTAGGTGTGGGGAGTGACCCCTTAGGCAAGGGTCTCTCCCATAGGGGGCAAATTATATTTAGGCCATTTCTGCCCCCCTTGGGGGCAGATTGGCCTATTTTTATGAGGCCAATCTGCAAACCACTAGACATCAGGGAGTTTTTTTTTGTTCGTGAATTTCACGTAAGGGGAGCGACCCCTTAGGCAAGGGTCGTTCCCCTGGGGGGCAAATTTATTTTAGGCCATTGCTGCCGACCAGAGGGGCAGATCAGCCTATTTTAATTAGGCAGAAACCACTAGGCACCGTTTTTTTGTTGTTGTTGTTTTACAGATGGGGAGCGACCCCTTAGGCAAGGGTCGCTCCCCTGGAGGGGAAAATTGTATTTAGGCCATTTCTGCCCACTTTGGGGTCAGATCGGCCGATTTTAGGTCAATCTGCCCCCAAGGGGGGCAGAAACCACTAGGCACCTGGGATTTTTTTTTTACGCCGTCACGCACGGGGAGCGACCTTGTAGGCAAGGGTCGCTCCCCGGGGGGGGGTGGTAAAATTTATTTTAGGCCATTTCTGGCCTATTGGTATTAGGCCGATCTGCCCCCGGGGGGGGCAGAAACCTCTAGGCGCCAGGGCAAATTTTTTTTTTTTGTTTGTTTGTTTTTTTAGAGATGGGGAGCGACCCCTTAGGCAAGGGTCGCTCCCCTGGAGGTGCAAATTGTATTTAGGCGATTTCTGCCCGCTTTGGGGTAGATCGTACGATTTTAGGTCAATCTGAAACCACTTGCGACGTCATGCAAGGGGAGCGACCTTGTAGGCAAGGGTCGCTCCCTGGGGACGGGGGGGGGAAATCTATTTTAGGCCATTTCTGCCCCCCCGGGGCAGATCGGCCTATTGTTATTAGGCGATCTGCCCCCGGGGGGGCAGAAACCTCTAGGCGCCAGGGCTAATTTTTTTTAGTGTTTTTTTTTTAGTTTGTTTGTTTTTTTAGAGATGGGGAGCGACCCCTTAGACAAGGGTCGCTCCCCTGGAGGGGCAAATTGTATTTAGACCATTTCTGCCCCCCTTGGGGGAAAATCGGCTGAATTTAGGTGAATCTGCCCCCAAGGGGATCTTTTTTTTTGCGCCGTCACACAAGGGGAGCGACCCCGTAGGCAAGGGTCGCTCCCCGGGGGGGGGGGGGTTTTGGGGCAAATTTATTTTAGGCCATTTCTGCCCCCCCTGAGCTAGAGGCCAAAATCCACAGGTAGGCACTTTGCAAAAACACCTCTGTATTCTGTGAAAAAATGTGATGTGTCCACGTTGTGTTTTGGGCCATTTCCTTTCGTGGGCGCTAGGCCCACCCACACAAATGAGGTACCATTTTTATCGGGAGACTTGGGGGAACGCTGGGTGGAAGGACATTTGTGGCTCCTCTCAGATTCCAGAACTTTCTGTCACCGAAAGGAGAGGAAAAAGTGTTTTTTTGGCCAAATTTTGAGGTTTGCAAAGGATTCTGGGTAACAGAACCTGGTCAGAGCCGCACAAGTCACCCCATCTTGAATTCCCCTAGGTCTCTAGTTTTCACAAATGCACAGGTTTGGTAGGTTTCCACAGGTGCCGGCTGAGCTAGGGGCCAAAATCTACAGGTAGGCACTTTGCAAAAAACACCTCTGTTTTCTGTAAAAAAAATGGGATGTGTCCACGTTGTGTTTAGAGCCATTTCCTTTCGTGGGCGCTAGGCCTACCCACACAAGTGAGGTACCATTTTTATCGGGAGACTAGGGGGAACGCTGGGTGGAAGGAAATTTGTGGCTCCTCTCAGATTCCAGAACTTTCTGTCACCGAAATGTGAGGAAAATGGTTTTTTTTTGCCAAATTTTGAGGTTTGCACAGAATTCTGGGTAACAGAACCTGGTCAGAGCCCCACAAGTCACCCCATCTTGGATTCCCCTAGGTCTCTAGTTTTCAAAAATGGGCTTGTTTGGTAGGTTTCCCTAGGTGCCGGCTGAGCTAGGGGCCAAAATCTACAGGTAGGCACTTTGCAAAAAACACCTCTGTTTTCTGTAAAAAAATGGGATGTGTCCATGTTGTGTTTTGGGCCATTTCCTTTCGTGGGCGCTAGGCCTACCCACACAAGTGAGGTACAATTTTTATCAGGAGACTTGGGGGAACGCTGGGTGGAAGGAAATTTGTGGCTCCTCTCAGATTCCAGAACTTTCTGTCACCGAAATGTGAGGAACATCTGTTTTGTTAGCCAAATTTTGAGGTTTGCAAAGGATTTTGGGTAACAGAACCTGGTCAGAGCCCCACAAGTCACCCCATCTTGGATTCCCCTCGGTCTCTAGTTTTCCAAAATGTGCTGGATTGGTAGGTTTCCCTAGGTGCCAGCTGAGCTAGGGGCCAAAATCTACAAGTAGGCACTTTGCAAAAAACACCTCTGTTTTCTGAAAAAAAATGGGATGTGTCCACGTTGTGTTTTGGGCCATTTCCTTTCGTGGGCGCAAGGCCTACCCACACAAGTGAGGTACCATTTTTATCGGGAGACTTGGGGGAACGCTGGGTGGGAGGAAATTTGTGGCTCCTCTTAGATTCCAAAACTTTCTGTCACCGAAATGTGAGGAAAATGTGTTTTTTTAGCCAAATTTTGAGGTTTGCAAAGGATTCTGGGTAACAGAACCTGGTCAGAGCCCCACAAGTCACCCCATCTTGGATTCCCCTAGGTCACTCTTTTTTCAAAAATGCACAGGTTTGGTAGGTTTCCCTAGGTGATGGCTGAGCTAGAGGACAAAATCTACAAGTAGGCACTTTGCAAAAAACACCTCTGTTTTCTGTCAAAAAATTGGATGTGTCCACGTTGTGTTTTGGGACATTTCCTGTTGTGGGCGCTAGGCCTACCCATACAAGTGAGGTATCATTTTTATCGGGAGACTTAGGGGAACATAGAATAGCAAAACAAGTGTTATTGCCCCTTGTCTTTCTCTACATTTTTTCCTTCCAAATATAAGAGAGTGTGTAAAAAAGACGTCTATTTGAGAAATACCCTGTAATTCACATGCTAGTATGGGCACCCTGGAATTCAGAGATGTGCAAATAACTACTGCTCCTCAACACCTTATCTTGTGTGCATTTTGGAAATGCAAAGGTTTTCTTGATAGCTATTTTTCACTCTTTATATTTCAGTAAGCGAATTGCTGTATACCCGGTATGGAATGAAAACCCAAGGCAGGGTGCCGGTCATTTATTGGCTCTGGGTACCTACAGTTCTTGATGAACTTACAAGCCCTATATATCCCCGCAACCAAAAGAGTCCAGCAGACGTAACGGTATATTGCTTTAAAAGATCTGACATTGCAGGAAAAACTTACAGAGTAAAACGTGGAGAAAAATTGCAGATTTTATACCTTAATTTCAATATTTTTTTTTGTTCAGTTGTTATTTTCTGTAGGAAACCCTTGTAGGATCTACACAAATTACCCCTTGCTGAATTCAGAATTTTGTCTACTTCTCAGAAATGTTTCGGTGTCTGGGATCCAGCATTGGTCTCATGCCCATTTCTGTCACTGACTGGAAGGAGGCTGAAAGCACAAAAAATCGTAAAAATGGGGTATGTCCCAGTAAAATGGCAAAATTGTGTTGAAAAATTGGGTTTTCTGATTCAAGTCTGCCTGTCGCAGAAAGCTGGGAAGCTGGTGATTTTCGCACCGCAAACCCTTTGTTGATGCCATTTTCAGGGAAAAACCCACAAGCCTTCTTCTACAGCCCCTTTTTCCCATTGTTTTTTAAAAAACAAAATTTTCACGGTATTTTGGCTAATTTCTTGGCCTCCTTCTGGGGAACCCACAAAGTCTGGGTACCTCTAGAATCCCTAGGATGTTGGAAAAAAAGGATGCAAATTTGGCGTGGGTAGCTTATGTGAACAGAAAGTTATGAGGGCCTAAGCGCGAACTGCCCCAAATAGCCAAAAAAAGGCTCGGCACAGGAGGGGGAAAAGGCCTGGCAGCGAAGGGGTTAAAATAATGTACAATACACTTGTGAGCTTTTTTTTACAGATTGTATAATTCTTTTCCCCCACTGTTCAGTGAAGAGTATCTTAACAACATTCTTCCCCCACTGCTCAGTGATGAGTATTTATACAACACTTCATTTATGGTAGAAAAGTCAGGAAGCTGAGAACAGTAAAAAAGGGGAACATGATATTCTTAAATACTATGTATAATTGCTATACAAAGATATAAATTTCTTGTGTTTCATTATTAACAATAGCTTTTCTGATTACAGATTGTGATACTTTAATAGATACATTATAATATGAAACTTTAACTTCTATTTATCTTTTCTCTCTTTATACACAGATTAAAGGACATGTGTATTGTGATAATGTGGGTAACTAAAGACATTTGTCCATTTATAGACCATCCATAAATATACCAAGTACACATAGCTAATTATAGGGATACACTAAAACACACTAATGAAAGCACAGTCAGGCATACACATGTACATACACTGACAAACCCGGACACACTTAAGCATAAGCTTAGATATCCAGGTGAACACTAATCCATACTATAACACACCAAGGCACACAGTAACACATACACTGAGATACCCAGGCACACACTGATACATACACTAACATACCCAGGCACACCCTGTTGCATACATCCGCACAGCCAGGCACACCTTGATGCCTTCACTGACATACCCAGACACACACTAATACATATACTGAGACAACCAGACACACACTTATGCATACACTGACATACCCACTGACATATCCACACACACATTGATACATACTCAACCACACCCAGGCACACACTTCTTAGTGGAGAAGTGTAGCACATTGGTTAGAGCGTCAGACCCTGATGCCGAGATCTGGCCTGGGACCAGGGTTCAATTCCCGCCTCAGCGGGTCTTGGGCTCAATTCCCTTGGACCAGATAATTCTCGCCTCAGTGCCTAATCTAATTAATGGGTCCCACTCTGTAACTCTGAGCAATAGCTTGCTTAATCTCCACAACGGCCCTGACAGGGCTTGGATGCCTGGCTTCACCCTGGGGGTTGCCCAGCAGTGGGTGCCTCACTGGGAAAAGCCGGGAGGGGTTCCACAGCGGTATGCGTACAGCGCCTTGAGACCCTAATGGGTGAGTAGTGCGCTATACAAGTGTGAAGTTTCACACTGACATATACACTCATGTACCCAGGCACAAACTGATGCACACACTAACACAACCAGAAGCCCATTGTAGCATGCACTTAGACACCCAGGTCAAGCACTTGCATGCACTAACACACCCAGGCACATACTGATGCATACACTGACACACCCAGGCCCATGCTGATACATATGCTAACACACATAGGCACACACTAATACCTACATGAACACACTCAGGTACACAATGACTTATACACTGACACATCCACACACTAATGTATACAATAACATGCACAGACTCATAAATGCGCTAACACACCCAGACACATAGTGATGGATACAATAACAGAACAAAGCACAAACTGATGCAGGCACTAACATAGCCAGACACAAACTAATATGTTTATTGACACACCCAAACACACACTTACCCCAAACACACACTTACCCATGTACTAACACACTCAGGCAAACACAGATGGATACACTCATACATTCAAGTCTACACTCATGTGTACATTTACACAGTGAAACACACGCTAATGCATACTCTAAAATGCTTACACGTACAAAAGTATTCATCCAAATACCTAATAAATTACTCTGAACCATAGAGCACAATAAAGCACAGAGTCTGCTCTTTGATTGATGAAATGGCGGTTCTAAAAAGAACCTTTTTTTAAAAATTTAAAAACACATTTTTTGTATTTTTTTTGTTTTTTCAATTATTTTCAATGAAAAATGTTGACACCATAGAAACGTTTCAAAAAAGAAGACTGGATTGAACAAACTCCAGGTTTTTTGGAACAGTGTAATAGCCCAGCAGGAGAAACAAAAACGAAGGGCCTCATTACGAGTACAGCGGTCTCAAGACCGCTGTAATTGTGGGTGCAGTCCAACCACCACAATCTTGGCAGTCTGACCACTAGATTACGATTCTGACAGTCAGACCACAAGGATACCGCCGCCAGGATCATGGATCCTGACGGATGGGCAGCAGTGCAAGTCTTGGTCAAGCAGAGCATTGTCAATGTTGGCACCACCGTGCTGATCACAACGTTCCTTTATGCCAGCCTTTTCAGGATGTGGGCTGGTGGAAAGGCAGAAATAGGACAATAGGGGGGGCCCTGCACTGCCCATGACCAGTCAGCACACTCGGAATGTGGACTGTCTGTCATGGAAGACAGTGGCCATTCTAAATGTGCTGCTGCCACAGACAGTGCGGTGGCCTCAGCTCTCCCTGAGAGCCAAAGCCAATGCCGCCACACCGTCTGTTCCAGTGAGCCCGGTGCAGAACTCATAATACAGCAGTAGAGAGACTTCCGGCTTTGCAGGTGCCATCCAAACGTTGTATTGGCTGTCTGGCAGTCAGACCATCAAAATCATAATGAGGCATTAAAAAATACAGTGACACTAGAATATTTTAGTGCCAACAACTTGTGAAGCATAGCACATTGTGTCACCATACCCCCCAACTCTGCACACCTGTTAGGCAAGATAACCTCAGGAGCAGATGTTGAGGGTCCTGCAGCATAAGATGTTCTCTCTCTCTCTCTGAGCATACAATTATAAATCTGCTTGCGTATGTTTTTTATTTGCTTCCACATACTGGAAGTACTATGACTGTACTTTTATGAATACCACATGAGAGCTGTTTGCCACATAGGTTGCACTGCACAAACCTTGTGGAGACCTTTTTCTCCCTTGGAGGGATGGTAAAGTAGTTCCATACTTCACTTTCTGAAGATGGATGTCCTCATCTTGAATCACCTGAGGCTCTTTATTTTGAGGTGCTGCACTCCCTTCAGCCATCTGAAACAAACACAGGAAACAACACTCAAGTCCTTCTCAAGCAAGACATAACAGAGAAATAACTGCTACTGAGTGTGGTTCCAATTAAATTGGGTGTGGGAAAAAGATCCCCAATGAAAAGGTAAGTTTTCTCCCTGTCATCGAGCAAATCTGCAGATCTGGCCTTGGATCTGCAGAGCTGCTAATATCATAAGAAAAGGCAACCCTGTGCCGAGCACCGACATCGGCCATGCACTGCGGGGGTTGGCAGCAGGGACTGTCTCTCAGTGTGAGAATAGGTTTCAGAGGGTGTCTCTGATGTGAGAGTGGGTGAGACAGTGCATGGGTGTGAGAGTGGGCGTGATACGGTCTACCTGGGTATGAGAGTGGGTGTGAGAGTATCTGTCTGGGTGTGAGAGTAGATGTGAGGGGGAGTCTCTGGCTGTGAGAGTGGGTGTGAGAGTGTCTCTGTGAGTGGGTGCATGAGTGGGTATGCAAGGGTCTGAGTGGGTCTGTGATTGAGTGCGTGATTTTCTGAATAGGTCTGTAAGTGGGTGCATGAGTTTCTAAGTGGGACTGTGAGTGAGTACATGAGTCTGTGAGTGGGTGCATGAGTGTCTTAGTGACTGTCTGAGTGCATCTGTGAGTCTGTGAGTAGGTGTGTGAGTGTCTGTGTGGGTGTGACAGTAGCTGTTTGAGTGACTCAGCTATAAAGGGATCTCATCTATCCTTTTATCCAACAAGAGACCACACCTTTGCACAAAATATCTACCCAATTGCAGTTCATTATGCCTCCTTGGGTGAATATCCAGTTTGTATTCTAAACTACAGCTGTGTAATGGAGCATAAGGAAATGTCACCAATGACCTTGTATGCATTTGATAATGTGATTGTTCCTTGTGCATCTTTCTCTAGAATTCTGTGATAACATGAATTTTCCTACAGAGAGGCCAGCAAGACTACAAAGATGTAAATCTCCACAAAACCAGGGTCCTTCCTATTATCTGTATGATGTGCTTCTTGGTTTTTGTGGAGATGTCCTCATATTCCTCTGCATCAAGAATGTGCCACCAAAATCGGCAGGAAATGCACTGGGGGACCTTTGGTAAACTATCCATCATCCTGCCAAAATGCATGAATACCTTTGCATACTACCAAGGTGGACAGTGCAGTGCCAAGCGGGTGCAGCTTCCAGGTGATTTGCACATTTACATACTCATAGCATTTTAAAGGGAGAACCATGGACTCGGCTTTCACTAGGAGAGGACAGTAAGAACCCACTCATCACAGTCACACACAGAGTTTGCTCCAATAGATCAGAGATACATTCACCTCAAAAAAGGAGTTTCATATTTTAACAGGAGAGGGGAACTGTGCGGCCACCCTCCCAAGGCCCATCTCAGCCCGGCGGACCCCATCCCCCAGTGCCTGTCCTCAACATATATTTTTTTTTAGGAGACGTGCCCTGCTGCCCCTCTTCCCGGGTCAATCTCGACCCCTAGGACCCCATTCCCTGGTGCCGGTCATGTCACCAGTGTGCCCCGAGGGAACCCACTCACCACCGTTAGGGGGACTCTAGGGGGATACTGAATGCCTCCACGGTCTCAGCCAGTTCCCTGGCTAAACATGCAGCTCCCTGTCTGTGGGAGCAATCATTTCCTCTGTTTCTGAGACAAAGAAAACCCACTCCCAGCAAGCGAGACCTGTTTGATAGTTCCCGCATGATAGTTGTGTTTGCTCTGACTTGACAGAAGCTGTCAAAGCTCCCGCCAAGTCAGAGCAAACAGCTAAGTCCAGAGAGTGGGAAGTCCAGGAGATAGCAGGAGCTGGCCCTGGGGGCTGGCAGTCTCCATGCCCTTTATTAGCTCCATAGGGGGGGCTATGTGGGCACCCCCAACATTTAAACTGCCCCGGGGGGTAATGGCCCCTAGGGTGGGTGGTCTGCGACGGCCCCCTATTTTTTTTATTTCAGCCCCGTGGTGTGGCAGTCCCTGGGGCTGCTGGGGGGCTGCACATTCCCTGCATTAAATATATTTTTGGACTCAGGAAGTTGATTGTCACCCGGGCCCAGGGGGGTTCTTCAGGATCCCCCTACTACAATTAAAAGATTTTGTGGGGGAGGTGGTGGTCCCTGGGACATGGATAAGCCCAGGAGGGGGGCCCAGTCCACTTCCCTCGTTTATTTTTGATATGCCACGGGGACCTGGCCCACCCATTGTCTTTGGTAAAACAAGAGCAGGACACCACACTTTTTTTTTCTTTGCTGCAATGTTGTGATGTAATGACAAATTCATGTAAAAAAAAATGTAAAGTATTTTTTTGCACTGGGGGTCCCACTGAGACTCCAGCACCAGAGCTAAGGGGTCACTGTGTCCATCCCTGTCTCCTTTTCTCTTTTTCTAAATCTTTTTTCTGGGACTCAATAGAAGCCGAGTCCAAGGATGACTGCCAACACTTCCTGGTTTAACTCTTGCCAGCCAATAAGATCTCTGCACAAGATCAGGAGGATTTGAAAAGCTTTCCTGCATCTAATATACAAATTGAGTTTTCCTTTAGTTCCTCTTAACCTACAGAATGGATTTACACCATATTATAAAAAGCATAATATGTGAAACGAAAGCTCCCTCTCAGCCAAATATAATGTGATTCCGTCCAGAGGTTTGGGCTATAATCATGTTCAATGTTCCTATTGGAATTAAAATGGGAAATGCTTTTTATTTAGCCCCCCCTTTTCTTGGACCCCACTTGACAGATCACCCTTAAACTTCCCATGCACAACAAATGTCTCTGGCACACTTATTCTGGCAAATTTCATGAAGATTTGTCAAATGGTGCCAGAGATATTGGCTTGTCAAAAAACGCATTTTCAATTGAAAAATGGTCCTAACTATAGCTACCCACTAGGATATATATATGTATCTATATATATTCCATTACAAAAAACAAAGGTTACAGGGAATTATATATATATATATATATATAAAATAATCCAGTGGTGGTCGCCACAGGGTAGTTACAGTTAGATCAGCTGTTCCACAGGAAAAAAGTTTTTTGTGCTGCTAATACATTTGACCCTGTTTGGTGAATCTCCACAAAACTTTTTTAAAAGGTGCTACATTTTGACTTATTTGTGCATGGAAAGTTTTGGGGTAATCCAATGATCGGGGGTTGAGAAACAAGGGGGGCCAAAATGCTAAATCCCCATTCATTTTCAATACATTCCTTTACGAAGGACTGCAGCACGAACTGCTTAATGGAATTACACCAAATTTAACAAGAAGCTAGATTTTGCTCCGCAGATAGTGCTTTTTGTGATTTGGTGTAAATCTGTTCAGTGTTTTTTTTTTTTTTATTAAGGATAGAAAATATTTGCATATCTGGACGGTTGAGTCCGTGTGAGGCTCAAGTCACTTTTGCAGGAGACCCAAGTCAGAAAGACAGCATTCTGATTAGCCCATGTAGCTTTACTTCGCTTAGGCCAATTCACTCCCCTGGGAGTCAGACTCCAGTGGGAGCAAGCGCTCTTATTTTCCCAAAGAGGGGGACCCAGAGTACATGTGAGAAAGCATGTGTGTGAGAAAACTGACCAAGAAATGTTAGCTATCCAGCACTAACAGAGAAGTTAAAGAAACTAAACCTAAATGATTTTTAAGTGTGGTAATCCTGTACACTCTTGAAAGAATGTGAAGTGTTACACTAAAAATGATACTTGTAGAAAGTGTGGGAAGAAAGGACTCTATAGTCATGTCTGCAAAGGTACCAAGCCTCAAAATGTTGAGAATGTCACAGAGTGTAAACAAACGTATCGCTTGGTTGGAGTGAGGTAGACGTTGGTTCCGCCATTATGCTCGAACGTTGCATTAAGCTGAATGGGAAGAGTCTGAAGGTTTTAGCGGATTTGAGTTCACCACACACAATGGCAGGAGATAAAAATTAGGAAAGAAATTTGGAAAATATGAGCATTGCACTGCAATCTCCTGACATTAATCCTATGAGTTATGGAGTGATGTACCTGGCTATGAAGTTATGAAAACTGAATTTGGAGACAAGAAAATGGTTGCAAAAGTCTGCATAATCAAACAAGGTGATAACTTGTTGAGGTGGCAGCATCAGCAGGGCATGGGAATTGGGCTGAACTGGAAAGCTGCACAACAAGTCATGATTGTATGTGGTAATGATAAGCACAAGGACCTGTATGGAGAGTTCCCTGGAGTATTTATCAACAAATTTGGTCTCTTGAAAAAAATTGACCTCAGGATTCTTATAAAGGACAGTGACATTAGGGCCCTCATTTTGACATTGGCCGTAATATGCTGCTTACCACAACGCTGACGGCAGCCAACATCCCGTCGCGGTGACAGATATACGTTATCCATATTATGACACACACACACACCAATCCAACGGTATACTGCCACACACACAAATCTGCCAGCCGAAAGGTCCATGCTAAAGTGTCGGTACCAACACCCATACCATTATGCCAACAAAACAACGCCCACCACATTATGACACACGAATCACCACAGCAAACATTCAATGGTGATAAACCATTGGCGGTACATACCGCCGCACTCAGAATGGACACCCACAAAGAAAACAACACTACAATGGTCAATACTAAAAACACACACCAGACATTCATACACACACCACACCCACACACCCACACCACTATCAAACACACACCCAGAGTACCCACAACCCTTTGCCTATATCAAAAGACAGCAAGAGCTAGCCATCGATATTACAGAGACAGCTACACACACACCACTGACACCCATACATCCCTCACACAACCCACATCACACACCCACCACATCACTCAACACACTTTCACCCGCACACAACATAGAACACCCATGGCACCACAAAGGCACCCCGTTTCACTGAAGAGGAGTTAAGGGTCATGGTGGAGGAAATTGTCAGGGCAGAGCCGCAGCTGTTTGTAGCAGAGGTACAGCAGATTTCCATTGCCTGGAAGATGGAGCTGTGGCAGAGAATCGTGGACAGGGTGAACACCTTGGGACAGCACCCAAGAACAAGGGATGACATCAGGGAGAGGTGGAATTACCTACTGGGGAAGGTACATTCCATTGCAGCAAGTCACCAGCTCACCATACAGAGGACTGGTGGTGGATCCCCACCTCCTCCCCCACAGCTCACAGCATGGGAGGAGCAAGTCTTGGCATCCTGAGGGACTCGCTGGAGTAGCTGGAGGACTAGACACTGGTAACTCCACATTTACTACCTATCACCACCCCATACATGGATGCCATCTCACACCCTCACTCCCATCACTCTACTCCATCCCACACACTGCACCTACACATATGACTAACCCCAATGCCAACCCCTGTATGCTATAAGAATGCATGGACACCGCTCCCAGCCCTGCATGGACACCCATACCAAAGCATGCACAGCATAGGGAAATTAACAATCCCACAATACATCACCATGCACAAACAAAAGTTGTCAGGGCAACAGCAACCATAGAGGGGATGTACAATATATCATTCACATGAAGCATAATACATCACTTAAATCCCCACAGGTACCCCAGCCAATGTCAGTGGAGAGGAGGTACCACGACTATCCAGTCCCCCAACAGAAGATGCCCCCAGTGATGACAGTAACTCTGGACTTCTGGATGTGGATGACCTACCTGGCCCAGCAGGGACCACTGGACACCCGGTCACCAAAGCCCACTCATAGAGCACCACAGAGCCTCCCCTTCAATATCTCATACCACAGCACCCACCCAGCGTTCCCACACCTCTGTCCCCAGGACACGTCAATCAGCAGTGTGCCCACCTCTACAGGGACCCTAGGGCACACTTCACCCCCAAGAAAATCAGGTACCTGGGGTCAGTGGCAGTGGGCACACAGTTCAGGGGACAGAGGCACAGGCCAACAGGGACACTGGGAGGACTGCTGTGTGCCAGGGGGAGGACAGGAGAAGAGAACTGACTCACCAGGAGGCACTCTCCAAGATCCTGGGAGCCTACCAACATTCCCAGGAAACGATGGGCAAAATCCTAGACAACATGTAGGACAACAGGTGGCTGCAGGAGGGACAGTATCAGGCCATCCACACCACCCTGATATCCATAGCAAGGGCGCTGACAGACATGGCCAACATCATGTGGGAGGCATCAGCACACCAGCGGGCCCCTACCACTAGCCCCTCCATCGATGAGCCCTCCACTTCCACTGCCACCAGTGGGCAGGAGGCCCTGCCACAGGACCCACAGGACCCACAGGCCACCAGCACCCCTCCCCCTGCAGAAGGTGAACCACCCTGCAAACATTCCCTGCGACCCTGACAGAAGCCAGAGATACTTGCCAAGACCACCGCTAGGAAATTAGACTCTTCTGGTTGCCCCCCTTGTGTCCCACACTGTCACGTTGTCCACTTTGAACTGCCTTTGCTCCCCTTCCTATGGCCCCTTGGACATTGGACCTGTGCTACAAAAAGACTGGATCGATACCCTGGACTTTCCTCCATCATCACCCCATTCCATTGCACTTCCCCTCAATTTCTTAGCACTACAATAAACACCGTTGGACATAATTCGACTACTTGTATGTCATTTGCTGAAAATGTGTATTCTTGGAAACAGTTACATCCATTGCAAATGTACTGTACGTTGTGAGAGCATAGAAATAATGACCTGCAGCTGACTGTAGCACATCAGTACACAGTTGTTATATCACCAACATCTGCGAAATGACAAACCAGAGGTGACAGTAAATAGAGGTAAAAGGAAGTGAATGCCATCATGCCACAGCCACACGGATTACACCAATAGTCATAGAAATGTTAATCTGCACTGTCTCACCTGTGTGTCATTGGAAGTACTGACGGATTACTGATGTTCTGTTGTCCTCCTCCTCAGCCTCTTCCTCCTCACTGTCAGCAGGGTCTACTGCTGCCACAGGAGCATCTCCAGTCTACTCCTCCTGCATAAAAGGTACATGGCATCTGCAGGCCAGGTTGTGCAGCATCCCACAACTATCTGGCAGACCTTCTCGGGAGAGTAGCACAGGGATCCACCTGTCAGATGGTGGCACATGAACCTGACCTTCAGTAGGTCAAAGGTCCTCTCGATGATCCGTCTGGTTCGCCCACGTGTCTCATTTTAAAGTTCTTCAGCCCTTGTTCTGGCATTCTTCACAGGGGTCAGCAGCTATGATAGTTTTAGGTAGCCAGAGTCACCTGCAAGTACTGAGGGACGACATTTAGCCACACACAATCCTATGGGGTTGACACCAGAGGCATACACTAACGTACAGTGGGTGGGGGCCAAGGCTCACCTATTAGCCACCCTGTGTGTCTGTAGTTGGCCTATCACAATCGGGATGCTGCTATTCTTCAGAATAAAGGCATCATGCACTGACCCAGGATACTTAGCATTGACGTGGGAGATGTACTGGTCCGCTAGGCACACGATCTGCACAATCATTTAGTGGAAACTCTTACGATTCCTGAACAACTGTTCATTCTGGTGGGGGGCAAATGCAATATGTGTCCCGTCAATTGCACCAATAATATTGGGGATATGTCCCATTGCATAGAATCTGGCCTTCACAGTGGCCAAATCTTCCACCTGGGGGAAAGCTATGTAGCTGCACATGTGTTTTACCAGGGCAGACAAAACACTTGCCAGCACGATAAACTTGGCTGTGACATTCCTGCTGCCAAGCCCACTGTCACTTGGAAAGAACCAGTTGCCAGGAAATGGAGCACTGATAGAACTTGCACAAGAGGGGGGATCCCATTAGGGTTACGGATAGCAGATATCAGGTTAGGCTCCAACTGGGCACAAAGCTCTGTGATTGTGGTGCAGTCCAGTCTATAGGTGAGTATTATGTGCCTGTCCTCCAGTGTAGCCAAGTCCACCAGAGGTCTGTACACGGGGTATGTCTCCAACTCCTATTCATCCGCAGAGTTAGGTATCTTAGGGACACAAGAGTGAGTAGGCTGTCACAAATGGAACAACAAAAATACAACTGCAGTCCACATGGTGCACTTATGTATTGGGACAGTGTTAATGGCGAAGTATGTGTCAATCTAATCTGTGACGCAGTAATTGTCGATAGTCCTGCCCCCCCCTGAAATTGTGTCTGCCTGTCCTGTATGGGGGGACAAGTGAGGTAATTCCGCCGACGTTGGGAGTCATGACAGAAGGCCGTCTTGCTCCGCTTTGCAATTCCTCATTGGATAATATGGGGCTCCATGGAGTACAGTGGCCAATGGGGATCTACGCCGAAGGTGACGGTGTCCACCATGGCGGACGTGACCGCCATTTTCTATCTGATTCCTCACTTGTTTCCTGACCTTTAACAAGAGAACACCTACACTGCGTGTGCTGTTGTGACCTGTGTCTGGAACCTACCATGGCCCGTGTGACATGGGAAAGGCCCCAGCCTTCACTTCGGAGGAGTTGGAGAGACTGGTGGATGGGGTCCTACCCCAGTATGGACAGCTGTATGGGCCTCCAGACCAACAGGTGAGTACACTTTGGGCACAATGCATGAGGGAAGGATGCATGGAGATGTGTGTGCAAGCATCGGGTACAGGGGGGAACGTCAAGTGGTGGTGTACGCTGGGCTATATATGTGCCAATGGTGATGGAAACGGGTATGGTGGGACATTTGTATGACAGGCTGGACAGTTTGTCTAATGGTGTTCTCCGGTCTGCATTGCCTCTGTAGGTAGGTGCCCATCAAAAGAAGGGAATATGGCGTTCCATCATCAAGGACATGCGGGTGCTGGGGGTCTATGGCTGGCAGAGCACCCACTGTGGGAAACAGTGGGAGGACCTGAGACGTTGGGAACGGAAGACCGTGGAGGCCCAGCCTGGGGTGGCCTCCCAGTGAGGAAGGGGTGCCCATTGGACCCTGACCCCCCTGATGGCCCGCAAACTGGCGGTGGTCTACCCTGAGCTGGATGGGTGCTTGAGGGAATCACAGCAGCCACAACGGGGTGAGTACAGAGGGCATCAATACATTTTTTGGCTGGTGGGGTGGTATCCGGGTGGTGGATGTGTGTTGGTGGGTGCCCCTAAGGCCGGGCCAGACATTGCAGTATGGGTTAACTGAAGGGTAATGGGTTCATGGCAAATACAGGTAACCTAGCTTGTTAGCAGTCCATTTCAGCCAGAGCATTGTGGGCCCCAGGAGTGTTGCAGTTGGTGGTGTGTGGTCCTCATCTTGCCTTAGTGACTGGCCATATCACTGGAAGTGCAATGCATAGTGCTTAAGCCCGTTCCCTGTGTGTGACGGTGATGTGCATGCCAATAGTGGTGTTGGTGCAGTCATTGACCCAGTGTATCCTTTGTCTCCCCCCCTTTCTTGCTTTGTCATCCTGTCCTTGTGTACATTAGCATCATCTGGCAGAGGAGCAGGGGCAACGGCTACAGAGGGAGCTGCATCCCACAGGACCAGGAGGCAGTGTCCATCGATGCCGAGGGAACCGGTGGGACGGAGAGTGAGGGGTGCACCACAGCGGAGACTGGAGGAGACAACACAGACTCAGATACCTCCTCGGATGGCAGCTCCCCGGTGGTGGCAGACACCTCCGTGACCACCACAGCTGCAGGTACAGCCGCCACCCCGTTCCAGCACCGCCTTCCCATTAACCCCTCAGCGAGTTACTCAGGAGGGTGGGCATCTCCTTCTCCCCAAGCACCTCAGGCCCTGCCCCAGTGAGCCCTGCCACTGTGAGTGAGGAGTCTATTGCCCCTCCTGAGATCCATGTCTATAGGACAATCAACCATTGTGAATGCCATCCAGGGGCTGGCATCCCAGATGCAGCAATGCAATGTATTCTTCCTGGAGGGCATTCACAGTGGAGTGGCGGCCCACCAGAGATCGATTCAGGCTCTGGCCTTCTCTCTGATGGCAGCCATTGTCCCTGTTTCTACCTTCCCCCCAAACTACCATTCCCCAGTCCCATTATCCTCAACCCCAACACATCCCATGCACACATACAAATGAGTATGCACACAAGACAACACCCAAGAGTGGCACAGGCATACAAGAGCACCACACTTCATCCCACAAGCACTCATGCAAACACCATACAGTTGTAGACACAACCACATCCACTACCTCCACTGTCTCCCCCTCCTCCTCTACCTCCCTCCCAGTCACATCCACACTTACATCTGCATGCTTTGCTTCAACATCCACCACCAGCATCACAACATCAAGCAGCACACACTCCTCACTAGCAGACACCTCCATAACATCCTTCCACTTGTCTCCTGCGTCCTCTCCCACCATGCCTCTCCCCCCTCCTAAAGGACACAAACTCAAGCACTCAGACATCCAACAGCCATTCACCTCACACTGCCCAAGCACCTGCACCTAAGTCCAGCAGACAAAACAACCACTCCCTCAACCTCCACTCCAATTACTCCTCCCTCCTGCCGCCCCACTGTCCCTAAGAAGCTTTTCCTTGCCCAACTTGACCTCTTCCCTCCCCCACCCCGTCCTGCCCAGAGAACCAAGGTGCCAACCAGCCAGCCCAGCACCTCAGCCAAACATTCCACAGGGACAGTTGAGGCACCTCCTAGTCATGGAGGCAGGACTGTGAGCGATTCCACTCCAACACCCAGAAAGGGGGAAGGAGCCCACAACACCTACAGCCAGGCAGGGGAAGGAGCCCACAACACCTACAGCCAGGAAGGGGAAGGCCCACAACACCTACAGCCAGGAAGAGGAAGGTGCCCGCACCTCCTGCCATGGAGGGAATGAAGCCCTCAGCTCCATCAGAGGCTGGGAGGGTGAAACCACCACCGCCACCACCACCACCACCTGTGATCATGGAGCCCTCACCGCCAGAAGAGGCAGGCCACAGAGCAGCGCTCACCATCAGCTGAGGCAGTGTAGGTATCAACGCCAGCAGAGGACATGTTGGCCACCCTCCAGGGACTGCTGCACCAGGGGCGCCCTCCAGGACCAGTGGGGATGTTCCCAAGCTCAGAGACTGTGGCCTTGCACTCCCCAGCAAAGACAAATGGGCATGGAGCCCACTCCAGAACCAGTGGGCATGTTCCCCAGCTCAGAGACTGTGACCTTGCACTCCCCAGCAAAGACAAATGGGCATGGAGCCCCCTCCAGAACCAGTGGGGAAGTTCCCTTATTCGGCTGAGGTGCCCCCCATTGCCCTAAGGTGCCTGCCCACTTCCATACTGATGCCCTTGCAGTGTTCTCTACTGATGATGTCAGGATACAAGTTGGGCCTTGGACTGTGCCCTGTGGCCTTGTGTGCCCTTATGACGTTGGACTGGGCATTGGCCCTTTGTGAACATTTGTATATATTTGGTTCATGTGGTGGGTTTTGCTCTGCTAATACATTATCAGTACTTCCAAAATCTGGTCCTTGTTTTATTGTGCAGGGTGTCATGTGCTATTGGTTTACGTCTGCAGCTGGTTGTGTGTATGGTGTGTGTGAATGGTGTGTGTTGTGCGTGGGTGTGTCACTGTCGTTTTCCTCCCTCCCTCCGTTGGGTGCTAGGCGGCTGTACTCACCGTCGTCGTCTTCGTCGGTGTTGGTGTTCCAGGTGGAGCATAACATAGAAGATCATTGGGAAGGCTTGCAGTTCGGGTTCCATGGCGGCGTTGTTCTTCCTTGTGGCTCTGATGGTGAGTCCTTTCACTTCTGAGCTCTGTTTCCACCATGCTTTTGATGGAGTTGGTACTGCGCCGGCAAAGGTGGCGGATTTGTGTGTCTTTAAATGGTGGGCGATACTTTGTCTTCCACCTGGCTGTTGGCGGCTTCCGCCATGGTGAGTGTTGTTTCCACCCTGGTGGTTGGTGTAGTACATTGGCTGTTGATGGGAGTTATCACTGCCATGGTCATAATTTGGCAGGACTTACCGCTAACCTGTTGGCGGTATTACCGCCACTTTATCACAAACCGCCAGGGTCATAATGAGGCCTGTATTTGTTCATGAGGTTAGGAAGGCTCTTGACCTGAAGTTAGAGTCTCTCAGGAAGAAAATTAGCAGATTGTTGGAGTCAATGAAGATGTGTGCATTTTCCAGAGATCCAAACAAACATATTTGGGTAGATCGTCAACCATTGTCATATATTTCAGAGTCATTGTCTTTATTGGGAGAGGTAAAATGGGTCAGGGTGTTGGCCCATTCCTCTGCATATCACCAAGTTAAGTTACATGAAGTGTCTAAACATCTTACATCATTGTTATGCAATTGCTTGCCTATTGCTTTGTCAGAAAGCCCTTTGGGTTAGCATCCACGGTGGAATGTTTCTAAACGATAAAAAAGGTACTAGGTGATGATCCCCATGTACTCTTTTTCCATAATGATATTTTGATTTTTGGAATAAATGTTGTTGAGCTTGACAGTACTTTGAGATTACTTCTGTGCAGGTTAGCTAATGCTGGTCTTATTCTCATGAAGGAGAAGTGTAGGTTTCTTCTTACTGCAGTTTTGTACCTTGGTCATACCATTACTGGAGAAGGTGTCAAGCCCATGTCGGAAATGGCTGAGTCCATTACAAAGCCACCACCACTTGAAAATAAGGCACCAAGGGGCATATTTATGGAAAGTTGTGCTGCACCGAGTGCAGCGCCACTTTCCCTGCGCCCCTTAGCACCTCCCTACCACCACCATGTGCGCTCCGTTTAAAAAAAATGTGGTGCACCATGGCGCAGGGTAGTGGGCAATAGAATCATTGTTCCTGACACTATTGATGTACTCTGCAGTGATGAAACGCCTATTTGCATTTCCTATTCTGGGATTTACAAATTGTTGGGTAGAAATGGCAACTTGCAATTCCTTAGAGGCCTTTGTACATTAGAAAAGCCCAGTTTGCATTTCTTAATGACCTGAAATACTCATTCAGAGCGTTAAGAAATGTAAACAGGCTTTGGACATCTGGCCCATAGTGCTCTTCTTTCACAAGTGGTGGGTGGATAGGAAAGGATTGTAGCTTTTGAGGCATATTTAAGAGCCTCTATTGTCATTTTAAAGCCACAATAGCATCATTTTTTATGCTAATGTGGCATTAGAACGTCAAAAAAGCTGTGCCATATTTACAAAGTGGCACAATACATGCATTGCACCACTTTGTAACCCTTTGCACTACATTATGCCTGCACCAGGCATAAAGTATGCAAAGGGGGCATTGCCCCATTGGGGGGGGGGAATGGCACAAGGAAATCTACTAGATTTCCTTGCATCATTTGTTTTGGCATGTTTAACACCTCCTCAGAGCAGGTGTTAAAAGGGGGCATGCCATTGAATAGAATGGGCCCCTATGTATTCTACAGGAGTAGCGTCAACATTTTGGCACTACTCCTGCAAATTACATTAATAGCATCTAAAAAATGAAGCTATTGCCCCCTACCCTGCGCTATGGTGCACCGTATTTTATATATGGCACACACATGGTGGTGGTAGGGGGCACTAAAGGGCGCAAGAAAAGTGGTGCTGCACACCACTTTTATTAAATATGCCCCTTTGTGTCTCACTCACTCAAAGGGGTTGAAGTAAGGTAATCAGTTATGGAGAGAAAGGCGTTTGTGAATGCTTGAACAATTAGGCATTTCACATTTTATGTGTGGGCCTTTCCTTTTGTATTCAGAACAGCTAAAATATCTCTGGTACAGATATTTTCCACTAGAAATAACAAAGAAGTCAAACCCAGAATCAGGAGGTGGATGGAGGGGTTGACTGAGTTTAATATTCTTGTTAAACACTTATCCGGAGTAAAGAATAAGGTTGCAGACTGGTTCTTTTGCATGCTTATTGTGAAGTAAGATTCTATTAATTGGGCACACAAAGACGCTATCAATGAGGATGAGTAGGAACCAGCATGGGAGAGAAATCATAAACTAAATGAGCTCAAATAATTCAGTGTAAGGAGATTTCTGATTCCAAGAGTTTTTCAGAAGCTTTGAAGGGTTTTTGAAATGTGACAGAAGATTTGAGTTGGTCTGGAGAAGAACATTTCAGAGGGATGACCGTATTTGCTCCTAGTGGTTTGAAAGATAGAGTGATAAATCTGGCACTTGAAGGTCACCTAAGAAGAAATTTAACTAAAACCAGAGTGAGGGAGTTTTATTGGTGGCCGGGTCTGGACAGACAAGTCAAAGGGGTGTTCAAGGACTGTGACTTATGTGCAAGGAAAAACAAGAGTAACATAACAGCCAGAACCTCTTTTTCTCCTACAGATGTACCTAAAGTCTCCTGGAAAAAATTGGGGATGGTCTCCATGGGTCCTTTCCAATTGTTGGCTTCCAATGAGTGATACATAATACTACTATTAGTAGACTACATGTTGAAATGGGTGGTGGCTGTATGCGTGAGTTCACAAGAGTGGTGATTGATTATCTCAAAGAGGAATTCTCTCACGAGGGTATTCATAATCAGTTAATCATGGGCAATAGTGTTCAACTTATTTTCAAGGAGATGTATGAGTTTTTGAGTGGTCTTTCTATTGTACATCTCATGACAGGGTTGTATTCTCTACAAGCGAATAACCTGGCTAAGTGCATGAACAGAATGGATAAATCATGTATTTGAAGGTCAGTTGAAGTTAGATCACCTTTAGCAGAAGTGCTCCGTCAGATTTGGTGAGCTCACTTCACCACTCCTAATACTGAAACTTGTCTAACTCCAGCATTTGGAATTAGAGGAAGAGAAAGAAACATGAAGCTGAATCTGGCTTAGGTGAATAGATGATTGCTTGAGAAAAAATTTGAAGTAAGGCAGAGAGACTTGCCAGAATTGTGGAAGAAATGCTAGTCCAGATGTAAAAAAAGGTATGATTGCAAGAACTGTGTGAAGCATGTGGAGTGGATTGTGGGAGATGTTGTATTTGTGAAAAGGGTAGTTCTTTGTTTATGGAGCCTTATGTAATACAGACAGTCATGAGAAATGTTGTCTGGCTGGACAGTGGGGATGTATGGAACGTTTTGAGGCTTGTGAAGTCGAGTGGTGGGAAGGTTCCTGGAGATTCCAACTCTGGAGTTTCCAGCTCTAATCAGGAAGAATGCACAGTTTGTCAGTGTTGTCACGAACACTTGCGTGGTGGAAGGATTTTATTATGTAATGGGGAAAACTTTGATATGCTTTTTTTCATTCAAAGTATAATTCTTTTTTTATTTTTTTAGTACATCTAGTCACTCATGAGTAGGAAATCCTGCTGTAGTTGTGGGCCTTAGTTACACTATTGTATGTACTTATAAGTGAGCTAGTTGAATGGGCAGTGAAATACTCAGGGGCCGCTCCTCTATTATGGAAGAGGAGCATCACCCCACTGCTGATAGTCAGCAGAGGCAAACGTGAAAATAAAATGAGAATAAATCAATTTTATTATCATTTCATTTTTCAGTGTGCCAGCTATATCTTAGGGTATGGTGGGACCATCCTCAGCTTCAGGGTGGAGGAGTGGTGGTCACTGAAAGTGCGCATGTCGATTTGGCTGGCCGTCCTAGGTTGGCCAAGCCAGCATGTGTTTGGCATTTCTCCAACCTGAGCTGTGTTGCACAGCCGGGTGGAAAACAGACACAGGCTCCCAGGGACTATTTGAAGGCCAAGCTCTCATACCAATCTCAGCAAGAGCAGCATCTGGATTGGTATATGGGATCCTGAGTAGTGTGAACAATCCCACGGACTGCCGGGAGTCGGGGTACGGGACAGGAGCAGAGGAGCAAGGCAGCAGCCAGTAAGTCCCATTTTATATTTATTTTATTTATTTCATCCGTTTTTTTTTTTTCCTGCCCTGCCAAACCTCTTTGCACTGAGAGCAGACACCACTGGAAATACTATGCAAATGTGACAATACACACTTTCTTCTGAGTTCTGAGCACTTCCCGCTCTTACAGCTGATATACGTTTAACGTGAAGGCTTACGTGGCAAGTACCATCAATACAGAAAATAATTCTTTGAAGGGAATTTAAACAAATGTCCTATGACACAGTGTGTACATCTATTCCATAGCTTGTCCGACCACAAGAGCAAAATTGCTACTTAGTACATAATAAAAATTTGATAAGTAAACTAAACAAAATTATTGAATCGTCAAGACATATGGAGCCAGATGTACAAAGCACTTTTGCATTTCTTAACGGTCTGAATCGGTATGTCGGGCCTTTAAGAAATGCAACACAGCCTTTTCTTATGTATAAAGGCCATTAAAAAATGACAAATTGTGATCTCTACCCTGTAGAAAACACAATTTGCGATTCCCTGCATAGGAAATCTCAAACAGGGATTTCCTATTTTCAGTTCCTATTCTGATGTGCAAAGCATTTCCTAAATGCGACTTGGGAATTTAGGAGATACAATTACCACTGACTTGAAGTCGGTGGTAATAAGGTGCAATTTAAAAAAAGCACCCCAAGGTGCTTTTTTTAAATTGCAATAGAGCACACACATGCCCCTTAGGCATATCTGTGCTCTACGGGTGCACCCCTATTTTTAGGGTGCACAAAGAGGGGCCTTTTTCCTTTGCATCCCTGATTTTGCATTTCCCATATAGTGATTTCTTAACAAGAAATAACTATTTAGGAAATGCAAAACTGGCCTATTGACTGAAATGCAAGGGGATTTCCTAATACTGAGTTCTTAATAGCGATTCCTACTTTGCATGAATCATTGTAAGAAAAATTGATATCTGTACATAGCATTTTGCATTTCTTAAATTGCTATTTCTATGAAGTTGTTATTTAAGAAATGTAAAATTGCATTTTTGTACATTTGGCCCAAGATCTCTCTGGCAATTATGAAAGTCGAGGTTTGGCTATAGAAAAAACAAAATCGAAAAATGAGCCAAACCAAGAAAAAAAGGTTGCATCAATTACATCAACACCAGAAGCTTTTCTGTTAGTGTCAGTAGTGCAGTGGCGAGTGCCAACTGCACAGTGAAAATTGGCTCAATAAAGGAAAACAAAAATCAACTGAATATTTTTTGATGGAATACGTAGCAGAGTGTATAGTGCTTGACATGTGCTGTTTGTCTGGAGAATTTGTACAAGCATGAACATTAGTTGATGTTTCAACCCTAGTGAACAAACTTCAGGGTCTTCATGTGAACAAAAAGCATCCTTCAGTAAATTACAAAAGGCCACAAGGAAATGCCAGAGGATAATTCAAAATAAGTGAATACCCATTTATCAGAAAAAAGTAAGCATAGGTATTGCTGCTCACTGTGCCATATGAACTAAGGTATGCCTTACTGATGAAACGAAGCAAGGCCAAAACAAATTTTGTGTTTGCTTCTCTTCCCTTCTGGAGGGGGCTATACCTGGCAATTGGTGGCAAACTGTTCCTGTGAGAAGCAGGGTCAGTACCGATATGGATAAGACATGTCCCTGTCTAGATTGGCACAGTGAAGAATAATAAAGGGTTGAAATGCTACCCCAAGTGATTGCCAGTGTTTTACACCAATTTTAAGTCTTGCACCGATCTCCTATTGTGTCTTGGTGCATAAAACTGCCACATGCCATTACTTACAGTGAACACAATGGAAAAAGGAATCATTAATATCACATGTAATTTAGAAATGGATGATCCTAAAAAGGTCTAGGTCTGAATGAACATAAGTTCACAGAGAACAAACTCGTACTGTAGTATTCACCTTTTACAGACAGCATACTACTTCTGATCTAATCAAACTAAGGCACATATTTATGGAAAATGGCACACAACTGCACTAACGCAGTTCTGCATCATTTTATTTAATGACAGCTAACACCATTCCCTAATGCCATCCATCCGCCACATTTATAAAATGACACACAATGGCACTAAGGAATGACTAGCGTCTCAAAAAAAATGCACTAGCTAGTGAGGGATGGCATTGGAAAAATTGCACTATTGGGTCAGAAATTACATTAGGAAGTTTAGCTGCAAAATATCTGCTTCTAGTCAACCTAGTGTCATTTCTTGATGCACAAGCAGCCAAACAATGACTCCTGCCTAAGTATAGACAGGAGTTATTACCCCTAGCCCATTGCCCACCACAGGGGACCACTGACCCCTCGCCAAGCCCTAAATATCCAGTGCCAGCCAGGGGGCTCCATGTAAGAAGCTCCCAGTGTCACACTACACACATACTCACTTACCTGCAACTTACCTGGGATGGGCTCCCTTCCTTCAGTGGTATCCCTGTGGTGTGGGTGGTGGTGTTGTTGGGGCTTGGGTTGAGCATCGTTGTGTCCATTCCATGGTCTTTTATCATGGAAATGAGCCTACCTGCACTTTAACGCCTGGTCTGACCAGGCATTAAATAATGGCACTAAGCAGGCTTAGCACCATTATTTAGGGCCACTTCTCAGAAGTGCGTTGTTTACGCGTCGGGAGTTAAATATGACACTGGGGGGCTAGCATAGTTTTTAGGAAGGGATCACCTACCTTGAATCTAGTTAACGCAAGGTTGGTTGGGGCCACCTAAAAATGCTGCAAACTCCCAAATTTTGACGTTAGACGGGTATAGTATCAAAATATAAATATGGAGTCAAGTTAGTGCCACTTTAGCAGCAAAATAAGTGGCTCTAAGGGGAAGCTAACCTTCCATAAATTGAGCGTCAAATGTTTAAAAACAGACAGGGAAGAGGCGCAGACAAATCACAGGACCCACTATGTCTCAAGTGCTCTCTTGCAAGGTAAACTACATTAAAATACTGGCACACATGTCGAGGCCTTACCTCCAGACTCTACATAGAAAACAAGCCTATATGGACATGGCATGTTTTTGGGTGCAATTCTATGGTCTACAATGGGGACTATAAATAGTTGCTCAAAATGTCATGCTGGACCGTTTGTTCTGACAGATGTGGCTGACCCTTATTCGGCACATTGTGAGAACAGAAACATTTAGAATCTCAGACACGATGAGATCATTTATAACCTAGTTTGATTTTTTAAGATGATGAAAAGAAGGGCAGAATACGTTTCACTTGCATACCTCACACAATTTTAGTTAGGGTCCCTTTGTGGCATCGAGATGATTGATATAGTCAGAAAGAAGACTGTAAAGTAATGCTTTATAACAGTGCGTCAGTAAAAACTAGAGGAGGAGGCGCTATATTGACCATCACCTGCAGCTTTAGCACTAATGGTAGCTTACTGATGGCCACAGGTCTAGAGGGGATAAACTCCATGAGGATTCATGCCACAGCAGTGGAGAGTGTTTGACGTTCAGTGTAACCTGTTAAACAGAGGTGAGAGTGCCTAGATAAGGAGCAGTAAAGCTTGGAACTACATAGGCTGCAACAACCATATGCATCTTCACTAATAGGTAGTGAGAAAATGTGGCACTGTATTTAACACTTTCTACTCACTCCCCCTTTAGTAGAAATGCCATGCAAATTACACTTCTTGCAATTTACAGCTCTTTTTATGCAAATGTGCACTTCCAGAGGCATCCGTTTACAGAAATCCAACAAATAATAATACCTTTTGATTTTAGGTTTGTTTTGAAAGCCCCATTTCTCTTAGGAATCGATACCTTGCTGTCAAGACCCCTTCTCTTCTCTCGCTTAAAGCTCTTTCTTTACTGCTCCACACTTCAATAACTGCAGAAGACGTTTTGATCACATCGCCTTTCATTTTGATACCTCTCTGCTGTTATCTTCATAGAGGCCTTCTCTTTTTTGATATGACTTGTACCTACTGTAATACAATAGAGTAAAAATCACTTGCTCCATAAGAGATAAATTGTATTTATCGGGTGAAACCAAGAGCACCTCTGTGTCACAGAAAATCAAATCAATAGCTCTCTTTTTATGACTGAGCCAAAACATATAATAATTCTTGTACTAATATACTTAACCTTCCTAATTGGAAGACCTGCAATATTCTTATATCAATACATTTTCTTCACATACTGTCCAAAGCTTAAAATGGCAGTGTTGTCTTTGCACATGTCCACGTGCTGTCTTGACTGTCTTTTGTATTCTACTTTAAGCCGCTGTGACTGTCAGCAGTATGCTTAGATTAGCACATTGGGGGTTAATATTTATCCCTACTGTTTACGTGGCTGTAATTGAAATGAAATTCGATTCAGGGCTCTATCAGATTTAGCCCGACTATCCTGAAGTGCACTGACTGAAATGTGTGGATATCAGCAAGAAGTGTTGCCAGATCCCATTCATTGCCTTTCCCCATGAGGAACAGGGTGACAGCGATAGCATCTTCCTTGCAGCAGAGAGACAGCAATATTGTTTGAAGAAACTTGATTGCCATTCTGTAAGGGCAATTTAACAAGATGGAGTCCGTAGTTAAAGACTGTAAGAAGGCCTTGAAATACCGCATGAGACAAAAAGCTGAGGAGATCAAGGGCACAGGTTATTTAGAAAGCCAATTGATCACAGTATCAAGCATGCTAGAAAGAAAATAGAGCTATTCTCTGGAACTGTGCTCAGAAAGTCCACAAACTGTTCCCCTGTTCAAACATGTTGTGAAGCACATCATATCAGGCGGCATAGCATTGCTTTAGAAAACAGAACAGTCATCTCGTTAGCACTGCACTGCATACGATGCCCTTTCTTGAACTCGCAAACAAACTGAAGAAAAGAGGCTCTATTGACATCAGTTTTTTTCTACTACATCGGTTTTTTGAACCGTGTCCAGACATTGCATCGTGTATGAACCTGCATTCGTACTGTCAATCATAAGTGTATGGTGCCCAAACATCATCTGGAATACTTACCTGCATGTTTCAGTGAAAAGAAATCGTAAAATAAAACACTATAAATTTTGATTAGTTCTTTGGTAATACTTTCATTGCTCAGTGTCACTGAAGAGGAAATGGAAGGTAGAAATACATTATAGGAGGTCAATTTTTAAAATAAATTAACTCTTGTAGACTTAAGGGGTCATTATGAGTTTTGTGGTTGTAAAACGCCGTTCATCAAACTGCTGCGGTCAAGTTGCCGTCAGCGTGGCCACCGTCCAGTGGCCCCAATTATGAGTTCCCTGCTGGGTCAGCGGGTGGAAACAATGTTTCTGCCCACTGGCCCAGCGGGGAACAGCCTACAACATTGAGGATGGCTCATAATGGAGCCGACGGCAATGTTGCAGTGCTTAGGGTGCACTAGCACCTGTCATGCTGAACAGTGTGGCGTGGCTGGCCATGGGGGCCCCTGCATTGCCCATGCCAAGTGCATGGGCAGTGCAGGGATGCCCCTGGGCCTCCGTGCACCTGTCTCTGACAGCCTTTACATGGCAGTGGAGAGGCGAGGTGGAATCCCCAGGGTGGCACTGCTTGGAGGATGAGAACCAGTGTTGGCGGTCCGACCATGGCACAACCGCCAGGGTCATAATGTTGCAGTCAGACCGATGCTCCAGAGGTCGGACCACCACTATGGCAGCAGTTAGTCTGCCACCGCGACTGCCAGGGTTGTAATGACCCACTTAATCTATGTTTGGAGTACTTTGCCCTTCCATTTTTCAGAGACATTTACATATCCTAATGTGAAGTTGCAAAAGCCCTAGTCCCTGCTTCACAAATATCTTGCTGTATGCAGGTGTGACATACTCTTACCGTATATTGAATTTTAGGAGAAAGCCAGGAGCAACCCTGACTTACACTTGAAATGCTGGTGTAGGTTAGCACTATTAAAACAGTAAGTCACAGCAAAATCTCTGTGAATCTAGCCCACATTTTCTCAGCAGTAGTTCTACAAATCTTTTAAGTATTGCATGGTACTAAAATGTCTAAGGGCCTGATTTAGATCTCGGTAGAGGGGAATATTCCGTCACAAACATGTCAGATATCACTAGATATCGCTGTCACTGTATTACGATCCTATTATATTCAATGGGAATCCTAATATGGCAGACAGGACATCCATCACATTTGTAAGGAAGCATTCCCTCTGCTGAGATCTAAATTAGGCCCAAAGTCTTTACACAAGGGTAGATGAAGCAGATGCAGATTTCTGCATGCAGACATGTGCCACTCAATTGCAGTTGCTTTTACTAATTTTCTTATTTTTTTCTTACAGGAGAAATCATTTCCTAGCTGGAAAATCTCCTTTTCAAAAAGTTGAACTACCTGTTAGAAGACAGGAAACACAATTACATAAATCTCCAAATCAGGCATTACCATCAGTGTTGGGATGATCATCTCTCCATTCTCATTGTATAACCATGTGTACTCCTGCCATTCACAATGTGCATGCTAGAAATGTGTGAATACCCACAAACTAATGTGATTGCTTGTGTTTGTCTACCTAGGCAGCCACACACCTTAATATTCACATATTTGGCCATCTTCGTGTTACATTTTGCTGGTTCAATATACTGTTAGTTAACCCAGTTGCATGTATTGTTTCACATTTTGTGATCAAAGGCATAGGGCTGATTAAGAGCTTAGCGGATGAGTCACTCCATCACAAACATGAAAGATACCCTGCTCATCTTATAATAATGCAAATGGGATATCTGTTATATTTGTGGCCGAGTAACCCTTCTGCCAAACTGTAAATCAGGCCCAAAGTCTTACACTTGTAAATAGAGGTATTTGTGTTCTTGATGTCAACATATGTGGGCTGCCTATAATGTGAATTAGATTATCTTTACCCTTTTTGGGCTAAATCATGCTGTTCTTACAATTCTTTAATGTAAAGAGCTGTTAATGTAGTAGATTATTCTCAGTAATCAGAATCTCTCTACAAACCTCTTTAAGGACATTCACAGTTTAACATTTCTGTAATTATGAGCACATGTGCTCTATTAAACCCAACCATTTTTCAGTTGATAAGAACTTCTCTCATCTTTTTAATTGCCCAAAGGGGCATAGTTTTAATTGGGGATGCAGATGCAGTGGCACCGAGGCCCAGAAGCATGGGGGGCACACTAGACCCTAATTATGTATGTGTTTTGTGATTCTAAAAGCATCCATTGGGTCATTTTTGTTTATACATTCAATGCTTCACTGAATGTAGAGCTACTAATACATAAAATATTTTTTCAGTGCTCTATAGTAACCACCTGATATGGAAGGGCTGCATGTAAAGCACCCCACAAGCCACTGCTTTACCTGCTGGGGAAAAGAATGACTCATTGAAAATGTGACAAAGCAATTTTGCACTGGTGACTGATTTGCAACAGCATTTTTACACACTAACCAGTTCAAACTTGTTCAGACAGGATTACACCTTGCACCATACAAGACTGCATGATTGCCAGTTGTAAACTGCTTAGTTATTCTCAAGGAGAAGCTAAAGTATACTCATTGGAATCTTGAAACACTGGTAATGAGGTTAGAGTTAATGTAATAGATAAAAACCTACTATTGTGTTAGGAGGTGAAGGACAATTGGTAATTTCTGTAAGCAGGCATTAAAAGGAGGCTCCATTGGATTCATTCAGCCTCTGGGTGCCTTGCAGGATTAACACCAGAATTCTTTACGCTAATCCTGCAAAGCGCCAAACTAGCATTAGAAATTCTGATGCTAGTTCTCTAACTACTGTGATGGCGCACCATATATTAAATATAGCGCATCATGGTGGTTTTTTTTTGGGGGGGGGCGCTAAGGGATGCTAGATTTTCAAAAATCTGTCCCATAGTTCTGATGTAGGAGAAATAAAATGCTTCATATACTTTTTTCTTAAACAGTAAATGGGAAATATAAATTTGGTAAGCATATATTTAAACCTTTTAATTTGTTTAGGGAACTCTTTGTCACTAGGGCATCTCTCTCTATAAGAAAAATATGGATATTTGCTAAGATTTTTATTTAAGGAAATAAAATTAACTTATTATGAAATAAAAAAATGCAAAATATTCTTGAACAAATATTATTAACCAAGGACTACTTAAACAGAAATACAACACACAACCTCTTGACATTACCTTTCTAATATATTGCACATTAATTAGTAAATTTAATATTTTTTAAATACTGCTTTAAAATTACCCACACTAACATTTTTATTTCTTTTTAGCTTGTAACAGACTTTGTTCTCAGATACATTTTTTTACTTAATGCAAACATTTTTCGATTTTCAAACTAAGCTAAGAATTTCATTTAATGTATTCTGCATGTGTGTATTATTAAATTAAGACATCATGAAATGTAACGTTAGTGTTAACAAATGCATGTGTTCTAAATTAACAATATATTTTAGAATATGTCCTGGGGGCCTGTCTCCATTGTTTACTATGGAGTGCGCTGCAGTACCAATGATGGGCTGTGTGTGGTTTACTCTAAGGCTAGGCTGGAGTACAATTAAATCTGTTTTGGAAATTTGAAAATTGTAGTAGAATTAGAAGTACATTTTATCATAAAAAATTGCCTTAGTCTTATTTGGGTGTGTGTTTTGTGTCTGCGTGTCCCTTCCTAACCCCTTCATATTTCCATTACCCGTCTGTTTAGTACTTAATATTCCCTATTTTGCCATCACTCTCCCTTGTTTCCAGGCTTTTTACTACTAAAACCTATACATACATCTATGTTTGCCCGGATCTCCACAGCCTGGGCAGAGATCTTTGTAAACCAAAGATAGGAGAGACGGAGACGGAGATTTCTGGCAGCAGGTTTGTTGATTACATTTCACGAAGTAATACTACTGCCATAGTATTTTACTTACTAACTCCAAAATGTGTTTTGCGAGTCAAGACCATCAGTACACATGCGAGTTCTTGTTAGCACTGTCTCTCAGTTTGCAACCAGCATCAAATGTTGCTGGTGTGCTGCATATGCAAAATTTAATGATCCTTTTTTAACAATAAAATTTAATAACACGATATTCAATAAACCACACACCAGTGAATAGTAATTGGAATAATTAATTGGCTTCAATTTATTGTTATTTCCACTTCATGCAGTGATTAGTTCCAAATCAAGGTCTTTTTTCATGAAGTGTGTTAGTGAATTGCAGAAGCAGGCTGTTAGCTGATTATTTTCATGATTGGATTGAAACAGCGGGGGTCTGATAAGTGGAACTTATGATTACATTATCTCTTGTTTCTTGTAAATCCTTGTGAGACGTTCATCGATGACCAATGGACAAAATACCATCATATCCAAGCGCAGCTATGAACACATGCACGTTTTGGCACTTCTTTAAAATTAGAAGACGTCTTTATTTCTTTTTTTATCATGAAGCAAACACATTCTACGAGAAGTCAATACATTTTCATTTAGTTTCAAGTTCATCACGGACATACTGCACGCAAAATTATCATCCTTAAAATACCCTTCTAAAAGCAATTATCACTATATGCCTGGTGCATCCAGTACATGAAATGTTGCATGATAATAATCAAACACAAACATCGCTTTTTTTATTAAACCTGTGAGATCTCTTTTTTTTGGGAAAATGTAAGCTACAGTGCACAAGAATTAAAAAGAATAACATCTCAAGTTGCAACACAACATTTTTAGTACGTCATTTATATCATATGAAATATCATTCACAAAATACCCTCATTCGTAAACAGTAAAAGGATGATTTAAAGGCTTCTCTTTAACTGTTTCAAATATTTGCTGCAGCCATCGTATTTAATAAGGCTAGCCATTCTTTTGCGTTGACTTGCCCTGATATCCCAGCTTGTGAAACAAAATATCCCAATGTATTCAAATGGGTCGGGTCGCGCAATGTTATTGAGAAAAAAGTGCCTCTTTGCACAATTCCCTCTCTTTGCTTCTGCGAGTGGAATTAGGACCCACGCACAGTCCTTCCATAACCGCTTCCACATGTAGCAGTAGTGAAGTGTTTGAGTAGGTGGACAAAATTCGGTATTTGTTTCTCCATGGAGTGCATAAATTTAATTATATATTAGAAAACAGTTTGTCCCATTGGTATTTCTTTCGTGCACACCTTATGCATCAATCACAGCTATTAGAATACATTAATCCTTTTGCACAATGATTATTCACTTCTGTGGATCAAATGTTCTATTGTGCAAGAAACAAGGATGCACACACACACACATATAAGAAATATTTGCGCCTTTCCTTCTATCCATTATATGGGTGTTGTGCGCAAAAGTGTGAGATTACATACATAAATATATGCAAGCTCTTGGTATGACCAAGGCTAATATTTTTTGTTTAAACAACAAAGATAATCCTCCCTACATCAGTGTCTAAGGTATTCCAGAGGACTCAATCCAAACCAAACCATTGGTGACACACACTTGATTAACATTGTAGAAGGCATTACATTCAACTATCATGAGGATTTTCTTGTATTGTTAATTTGCAGGTCTCTATGCAATTATCTCCTAGAAGGGTAGGTGCCCTTGAAACAATAATGACAATCATTTAAAGGGGTGACACCAGTAGCACTTAGTTAGCAGAGATTGCTTTAAAGAAAATTTCATTTAAAGGTGAGTTTTAGATGAAGACAAAGGGAGTATTCATAGAAGCTTCCTTTGCTCCCAACATAGCAAACTTATATGTAGCTGATTTTGAGAACACTTTAATACACAACAACAACCCTTACTGAAACATATGCATGTGAAACACTACACATACAATATATTACTCATGCTATGGCATGGAGACAGTTTAGAACTTGAAGGGTTCACAAACTGGTTTAACCAAGAACATATGGATCTGAGGTGTACTTCAAATACCAGTAAAGGGTGTTAGCACGTCTGACCTTATTTGATTTGTTAATGAATAGGTATAAGGGGACGTGTTAGAGGTTCAATGGACCTTTTGACTATGTTTAAGAAGTCCCCACCCTAAGCCCAATACGTCAAAATCATCATCAAACAGTAAATACCTCTAGAGTCAGTAACTTATCACACACCATTTGATAGACATATAAAAACCACACTTGTTGACCAAATCTTCTAAAGAATCTCAATTTTACTAAAGCATTAATAACTAACCCCTCTAATGCTATGGAACAAATTAACAACAAAAGTAACTGCGCTATGGAAATAGCACAAATTTGAATTCAGCCACTGAGTAACATCAATGGAGGTTTAGTTTGATGGAGTAAATGTTACTAACCTCAGATTAGAATGGCATGTTTGGGCTTCATGCTAACCATTTTTGTCAACATAAATTTCGAAAACATCTAGCTAAGGCTTTGTCAAAAGCATCAGTTGGTACCTAGAAACAAAAGACAAATATGCAACAAGAAACATAGGCATTTGTTATACTTCTCCTCATGGATTGGCAAGCTGCAATTATCTTTGTCAGTTGAACATCAACTCGGTCAGGATCAGCAACAGGACCATGGAAGGGGACAGTTCAGAAATGAGGACTCTAAGCTATCCAAACCATTTGGAAAGCAATATCTAAGGGATCAGCATTCGGCATCAGAAGTTATAAGCAATAAAGTTAAAGGTAGAATTCTCTCTGGAGGAAATCGAAGTAGGAATGAGCTCTCCCTATGCAGTTGGGCAAGTTAAAATCATCTAAAACACTTCTGACGTTGCCATTGGTCAAAGAATCGTATGGTTTCAATTAGTCCGATAGAATTAAAAATGCATATCTAAGATATAACTAAGCGGTCCTTCACACGTCGTTGATCAGCTCCTCTTCTCCTGTTCCCATCGTCAGGCTTATCAGGTAACATTTTAGTATCCACCTGTACTCTAGTCAGTGCATCCATTGTTAGTTCCTGTGAACACTGCTGTCTCACGCTTCAAGTTAACTTCTGTAACAGTTTGAGAACAACATGATTCTACAAGTTGTTTCTCATGAGAAAACCTTGGACATCCGCTAGTATTTGGCCTACACTGTAGAAAACAATACATTAATTATTTCTGTGACATATTTCTCACAATTTATTAGAACAGTACATTTTAATATGAGGCAGTGCAACTCGGTGCAAATCTTGCTAACTTAAGGCCTACGACTTATAAAGTGAACACATATTGCAGATTCATTAGTATAGCCTACTGCTGCACTTTCTTAAGGTAAATACTTCAATTAATATCAATAAACCTATTGTTAAAGACACTTAATGATTAATGGCGGCCTCTCAATTGGGCATATTATCAAATCGCACAATATTTTATCTGTTAATTGATTTCTATGCAGAATCATAATCAAATACACATGAATATTTTATTAGTAAATGATCACCGTTCCCAAGGGGAAATCAATTTCCTAAATCTGTTGGACAGTCAGAGCAAGGGTTCCTCTACACCACAGTATACAAAAAGCCTACCAAAACTAATTCACTAATAAGGTTTGATAGCTACCACCAATGTTCTATTAGAGACAATTTACAATACAGACAGATTTTAGAAATCAGAAGATGCTGCTCTAACAAACACAATTACTTAAGAGAGACAGAAAGCTTATCCATGAGACAGGAAGGGAGACCCCAAGACGATAAAATGGTGGCCACTAAAAAAAGCCTGGTATCGTTCTTGGGAGATAATCTTGCCTCCAAATGTAAAAAAAAAAACTACAAAACAAAATTGTGATGCTTAGCACGTGCAATTCCATCAGCACTGAAATTCCCAAAAATTGATGAGACACTGCAATCTAATACAGAACATTAATAAAGATCAACCCTTGTTTTCATTTAAATATAACAAAAATATTTATGATTTTGTGTTACTTGCCCAGCATTGACACTAGCACACCTAATACAGTTAGAGTTTGTTGGCATCTACTAGAAGTGAAAGGGCATTACAAATGCCGCAACTGTCAGGTTTGCAGAATAACCAGTAACACCAAGGTGTTGGAACTGAACATGAAACAGTATAAACCTATGTTGTTTTCAAATTGTATTACAAAAATATCATTTATGTTATTTTTTTGGCCACGTAATCTGCTGCATGTTGGCCAAACCACACAAGTGGTGAAACAATGGATTTACCAGCACTGAAATTGAATTTGATGCACGGTCAAAGGTGCCCTCTTGGTGAAGCACTTTACCTAAGCTGTATATAATGAGGATACCATCAAATGGCAGATTGTGGAAGTGATTAAACTGAACGCCATAGTTGGCATGATTTTGGAAGTGGGACACAAGAATGCCCTGGAGTGTGTGGTGTTGTAACAATTTAATCTAGGACCCAAAATCTAATACACAAATACCAACATGACCAACACTAGACACAATAGTTCTGTTCTTGTTGATTTCACAGACAACACATTATTGGGGCCTGGCGGGACACATAATTTTTACATAGGCCATGTTCATTATTGTGACAAAAGGGTCATGATGATGTAAGTGTTTACAGCATTATCACACAACTTGGTATCCCAGTATGACTTGTACTTGGCTGTGGGTTTTTGTTTTATGTTGTTAGGAATATTAATGGCAGGATTACGTTGCTATGCTCCCCCAAGCTTTGCTGCTTGTCAAGTAGGAATGCATTCTAGTGTGCTGAGGTGTGATCGAAGCACCCACATCTTATCTGAGTGTCAACATTTTCATGCATTTATCATTCAGATGGAAAGGACACCAGTAGCTGTATCATAACACTCTGTTTTGCAGTTGTTTGGCAGCAATTTCACAATGTGCGATGGACCAATCATGGCCATTATAATGAGGATTTTTTGTCTCCTGGCATTCACCACTTATGCTGGATACACTGTTTCAGAAGACAGCAGCCTGAACCATGACACTGCACTAGTTTACAAAGATGCAGGTTCATGTAACTCAAATGTGCCTGTCTCGGTCGCATAGATGGAACATCGAGGCAAGAGCTTGATACATTGTTTCAGAAGATTGCTGTTTTGAAGAAGGTTGATTTTAATAGTGATATTGAACTGTTCTACCACTAACAAGTGCACGTTTCCCATAGGCATTGGCCACAGCTTTCAATACTGGGGCGGATGTGAACCACTATTGTCCTTCTCAACTAGCACAATGGATGGCCACAGTGTATGTTTACTTGATATATATGAATAATACAGTATCTGTAGACTCTTTGGGTACAAAAGACAAGCAACTTCACTTCCATATACATAAAACGTTATATTCTTATAAAAGTGATGAAAATGTCTTTGTCTAAATGATCCAGGATCACAAAATATTGACCATTAGTCTGCACTTAGTTCCTCAACAAAGTCGGCTATGTATGCACACCACTCCTCTGCGTAATTCAATCCATTATTAATTGAGTTGCACCATTCTATCTTATTCAGCTCCATTTTCTTCAGCATTAGTGAGGGGTTGCTGCCGTTCAATGGAGTCTAGACAATATCAATCACCTGCCATTTCAGTTAATCCGCCAAATGATTATTTTTCTGAAAATGTGTGACCATGGGGGTCATTGGTGACTAAGCACCTAATCCGGCTATGGTATTGACAAATATAGGGCATATTTAAGTGCCCCTAGTGCCACCAGAGCATCACTTTTCATGACGTTCCAGTGGTGCTAAGCACTGCTCCATATTTACAAGGAGGTGTAACTCCACTTTTTTGTGGTGTTATGCCTCCTCATAAATATGGGCCCTTCCGACACAGTTTTCTGCATCAGAGCAGCGTGAAGTGAGTGTTGTAGTGGGCATTCTAACGCAACACCGATTTATTTTGACGCTGCCTCCGATTTACGAGTTGTCGTAAACCTGAGGCAGAGCCAAAAACTAACGCCACCCCAGTGGTGGTGATAGCATGGAAAAACCAGGAGAAATGCTTTTATTCCTTCTCGTTGTTTGCTTTTTCTATCTGTGCATTCTACAGCACACATGGAAGAAGCAAAATGCCAGGTACGATTGTTGAAGTGCAGGAAAGGACACCATCCTGCACATAAACAATCTATCCTCTCAACACAGACATGCTTGCACTATGGTGCAAGGATGTTTGATTTGGTGCTAGGCACCCTAATTCAATGCCAACCGCAGGGGGCAAGGTAGGGGTGCACTGGATTCCTCTAAGTACGGCTCACTCCTGCGTTTCAAAAGTGGCACAGTGTGGAGATGCTATTTTTGGTGTAGCACTACGCTGCACCACTTTTGCAGAAATCTGGGCCTTTGTGCCTTGACAGGTTGGGAGTCTGACCAATATAAACTAATGTGCAGGGACACCATAAGGCATGAATAATAAAACACATGTTGCAATTGGAAACAGATTTGAAATCAACTGCTCAAACTATTTAGTGTGAAAATGTAAAGGCGCATGCTACCTATTTACAATAATGTCCTAGCAAGGGCGGAACTCCGCAAACCTTGTCTGATCTCAAATCAACTTCCTGAGTTATATAGTGATTAGCAGAATGTACAAGGTGATCTTTAATACCTTTACCTTTCTTGAAAGCAAACATAGGTTTTTGCAATGTTTCATTAATACTTTGTAAAATGTGCCAATTTTTATTCACCAGTTTTCGAATTATGTTGGTTTGTGGACCGAAAATAGTTACGCAGACTATTGATCTGTGGAACTTTTTGTTTTGGTCTGTAGAAGCTCTTCCCTTACCAATACCAGGCCCTTATCATATAGGCCCTTACACCTTTTGTTGGGTATGCACTGCACATGAGTCTGTCTTACAATATGTGGGCTTTTCTTGAATAATTTTCTCTGAAGGAACAGTTCCTGCGAAAGCGAAGGAACTGACCAAAGGGTAAACCATCCCGAAGTGCTCTTGGATGATAGCTGTTACATGAGAGCAAAGTGTTCTTATCTGTGGGTTTATGGTATAAACCAGTATACAATCTGCCATCTATATGTCTGATCATAAAGTCCAAAAATGCAATCTCAGAATTACTCACAGAAAGGTAAAACAAAGATGTTCTTGAACCTGATGTAAATATTCAACAAAGTTCAACAGTTCCTTTTGGGGGCCTGACCAAATCAGAAATATGTCATCTCTATATATATATATAATTTCCAAAAATTAATATAGTTCCTATATCTGTTGGTCGAAGATAAAACATGTTTTTGTTCAAAGTCATCTACATAGATATTTGTCAGGTTAGGGGCAAAAAGTGCCCCCATAGATATATTGGAACACTGCTGGAAGTATTGATTATTTTATCTAAAATAATTGCATTGTAGAGCAATGCGCAGGAGGGAGATGATAAAGCCAGTGGGGACCTGATCTGGGAACTGATTCAGGAGATTTTCACTGATATTGATACTGTCCTCTTGTGGGATATTGGTATATAGAAAGGCAATATCCATCATCACCAACCAATCAGTGTCTGTTTAAAAGACATATCTTCAATCAAATTCACCAAATAGGTGCAAAACCTTACAAACGTTTCCTGTAGGGGCACGTATCCCTAAATAAAGCGATTTATATACTTTCCAAGTGATTCCAAGATAGAGTTGCAGCCAGACTGAATAGGTTTTCAGGTAGGTTCTTATTATCTTTGTGGATCTTGGGTAAAGTTTGTAGAACCTGTGTTCTAGGCTTTCATTGTTCAAGAATAAAAACTTGTTTTTGGAGATATAGCCTGGTTCTTTCCTTTCAATGTTACTCTTTGGATTTTTGTCAGAATTTTCTCCAAGGGATTGGTAGTTAGTTCAGTAAAATGCTGCACATCTGAAACTTGTTTCCATAATTCAGCATCATACTTGTCATAATCTTGTAAGAAAATTCCTTCCCTTTTGTCTGCTGGTTTAACAATAAGGGATCTACCATTCTTCAGTCTACTGAGGTACTGTCTCTCAGAAAGTGTAATATTATTTGGGACACATTTTCTACTCATTTACATATTATACTGGCCCTTCAGAATTTATTTCTCAAATGTAAGCATCTCTGGTGACATAATTGCATTAGAAGGATAAAAAGTAAGTGGGGGCCTGAGACCTGTTACAGAGTCACAAATAGGACCACTTTTCTCTGTGAAAAATATTCTTAATCTTATTTTTCACATTAAAGATGGTCACAAATCATACTTAATGCACCCCATCTCTATGGGTTTTAGGGTTCCCACCTGTATGGTTTCCTTCTCACCTGGTATTCTCCTGGTGATTGGTACCAGAATCTTCTCCCCCCTTTGCCACAATTTAATTTACGAGCCCTGGGCGCATGTAGTGCACTTTATTAGAGATTTATAGGTAAAATAAATGTGGCAATTGTGGATAGGCCAATGTTACCATGTTTTAGAGAAAGGGCACATGCACTTTAGCACTGGTCAGGAAAGGTAAAGCACCCAGAATCCTAAAACCAGCAAAAACAAAGTCAGCAAAACAGGAGGGCAGAAGGCAAAGAAGTCAGGGGAAACCACACCAAGGATACCAGGTCTAACAAGGACTAACCAAACCCTTGTACAATGCTAGGCTATTTATGAACAGTGCTTTCTAAATGTAATATAGGGGGTCATTACAACCCTGGCAGACTGTGTTAAAGCAGCGGTAAAACCGCAAACAGGCCGGCGGAAATAAATGGGAATTATGACCGTGGCGGAAACCGCCAACAAAGACAGCCACTTTAACACTCCGACCGCCACGGCGGTACAGACAAACAGTGCGGTGGTCACCGCCAACAGACAGGCGGAAGACAAAGTACCGCCCACAGTATCACAACCTACCAATCCGCCACCTTTTCCGGGGCGGATTCACCGTGGATAAAAACACGGCAGAAACAGCCATTTCAATGGGAAAACGCTTACCTCTACACACTCCACGAGGAAGGAGGACACCATGGAACCGGAACTCCAAATACTCCCTGCGATAGTCTTCCTGCTCCTGTACGACCATCATCAATGCCGGCTCCGAAGACAACGGTGAGTACTGCACCTACGACATAGGGGAGGCAAAAGTTAACGACACACACACGCAACACCCCCACCCCCACCCCGACCCTCACCCACTACAACACACACACCAATGCATATCCAAACATTACAGTAACAACCCCCAAACCCCACGAGGGGGCTCCATGCCAATTGATGTATCCTGGGGAGTGCAAAGCCACAGTCTCTCAAGTCTCTACAGTGGGTGGGTTGCCCACTGTTCAATCCTGGGGAGTGCAAAGCCACAGTCTCTCAAGTCTCTACAGTGAGTGGGTTGCCCACTGTTCAATCCTGGGGAGTGCAAAGCCACAGTCTCACAAGTCTCTACAGTGGGTGGGTTGCCCACTGTTCAATCCTGGGGAGTGCAAAGCCACAGTCTCTCAAGTCTCTACAGTGGGTGGGTTGCCCACTGTTCAATCCTGGGGAGTGCAAAGCCACAGTCTCTCAACAGTCTCAATCCTGGGGAGTGCAAAGCCACAGTCTCACAAGTCTCTACAGTGGGTGGGTTGCCCACTGTTCAATCCTGGGGAGTGCAGAGCCACAGTCTCTCATGTCTCTACAGTGGGTGGGTTGCCCACTGTTCAATCCTGGGGAATGCAAAGCCACAGTCTCTCAAGTCTCTACACTGGGTGGGTTGCCCACTGTTCAATCCTGGGGAGTGCAAAGCCACAGTCTCACAAGTCTCTACAGTGAGTGGGTTGCCCACTGTTCAATCCTGGGGAGTGCAAAGCCACAGTCTCTCAAGTCGATAACAGTCTCCACTGGTTCTGGAGGGGGACTGGTGCCCAGAGTACTTCATCCTGTTAATGCCAGACGGAGTGGATGCTGTTCTCCACTGGTTCTGGAGGGGGACTGGTGCCCAGAGTGCATCACTCTCCCCGTGACGGTCCGAGCTCTGTCACTGCCCCTGCCGCACATGGGCTAGCGGTGCTTGAGTTGGCGCTGCTTGCCCTGTTCAGCGGTGCTTGCCATGGCGGTCTTTGCCCAGTTCAGCGGTGCTTGCCCTGTTAAGCGGTGCTTGCCATGGCGGTCTTTGCCCTGTTCAGCGGTGCTTGCCCTGTTCAGCGGTGCTTGCCATGGCAGTCTTTGTCCTGTTCAGCGGTATTTGCCCTGTTCAGCGGTGCTTGCCCTGTTCAGCGGTACTTGCCATGGCGGTCTTTGCCCTGTTCAGCGGTGCTTGCCCTGTTCAGCGGTGCTTGCCATGGCGGTCTTTGCCCTGTTCAGCTGTGCTTGCCCTGTTCAGCGGTGCTTTCCATGGCGGTCTTTGCCCTCTTCAGCGGTGCTTGCCCTATTCAGCGGTGCTTGACTTTGCTGTCTATGACCTGTTCAGCGGTGTTTGCCATGGCGGTCCTTCATTGCCCAGCGGGGCTGTGGCTGCCGGGGCCCTCCTGGGCACTGACTCTGGCGGTGGCCTCCTGGCCAGTGACGATGGGGCTGCCCTCCTGGGCATTGACTCTGGCGGTGGCCTCCTGGCCAGTGACGATGGGACTGCCCTCCTGGGCACTGACTCTGGCGGTGGCCTCCTGGCCAGTGACGATGGGGCTGGCGGTGGCCTCCTGGGCAGCGGGGATGATGGCAGTCTTCTCTGCCGTGCTGCTCTTCCCAGACTTTGGCGATTTCTTCTGCCCCTTCCCCACCTTGGGAGGAGTCACAGCTGAGTGGACGCTCCCCCCGGGACCCTTGTGAGTGGCTTTGCCGGCTGGAGTCTTCCCCCTCTCCCGTCGGGCACTGTCCAACTTCTGGTGCTTCACAGGGGGGGACTGGCTGTGCTGTAGCTCCGTGTCACACTGGCTGCCCTGGTGCCCGGTGCACTCCACATACCTCTAACAGGCACCACTGGTACCTGCGATATTTTGGCTGAGGTGCTAGTACGTGACCTATGAATTGGAGGGGGGGGGGTGGGAAAGAGGTCAAGGTTGCTCAGGAAAAGTTTCTTACGAACACTGGGACGGGTAGCTGGAGGGGGTCTGGGAGTGGAGGAATAGGAGGTGGTTGTAGGAGGTGTAACTTTTGTTGATTTGGGTGCAGGTGCATGCGCTGGAGGCTGTTGTGAGGTGGATGGCTGTTGGGTGGGTGTGTGCCCGCGTTTGTGTACTTTGGGAGGGGGCGTCACAGACACACTGGGAGAGGACACAGGGGACGTGTAAATGGTAGTGGGGGTGGTGAGTGCAGGTGAGTATGATGTGGTGATGGGTGTGCTGGTTCGGGACCTAGTGGCTGTAGTGGTAGTGCATGCAGGTGAGAGTGTAGACGACACTGGGAGGGAGGAGAGAGACGACGAGGAGGGGGACACAGTGGAGGCAGTGGATGTTGCTGTGTCTGTATGTGTGTGATTCATGCGTGAGTGCCTTTGGGATGTGTGGTGCTTATGTTTGCCTGAGCCTCCCTTGTGTGTTGAGGTGTGTGCAGGCTGGTCTGATGGTGTGCTTGGGATAGGCTGGGGTACAGGGGATTGGGTCTGGGTGGAGGAATTTGGAGGGGGGAGGCTAGAGACAGGGACAATGGCTGCCAACAGTGCTGAGGCCAGAGATTGCAGGGTTCGATGAAGGGCAGCCTGACCAGAATGAATGCCCTCCAGGAATGCATTTGTGTGTTGCAATT